>NC_064810.1:150511894-150578994 GCF_023721935.1 Panthera uncia
AAAAAAAAAAAAAAAAATAAGATGCCTAAATTGTCTTTCATTTCTCCCCTTCTGTCATTACCGTGGCCATACATCTTACTTTTACGCATGTTAGGAACCTACACAACATCGTTAGTAATTTTCATAATGGAGGAGTCGATGAAAGGACCTGACGATTCTAAACGTTTACACACTCAGTAACAGCTTTAAAGTCTACGAAGGACCAAACGAATGGAAATGGAAAGAGAAAAGGACAAGTTCACAATGATAGAGGTTTCAATACCACCCTTTTTAAAAAATAAACTGGAACAAGTAGACAGAAAATCGGGATCCATAAGATCTGATCATCACTGTCAACCTGCTATGCTTGCCATTCCTAGAACACTCTACTCAACCAGACCAAAATGCAAATTCCTTTCAAGTGTGCACGGATCAGCACAGACCAGACTCTGGGCCATAAGACAAATCTCAGTAATGTAAAAGGATTCAAGTATGTTCTCTGACCAAAATGGAATTAAATTAGAAATCAATAACAGATATCAAGTCACTGGAAAATCTCCAAATCACTGGAAACAACATATTTCTAAATAACCTGTGGGTCAAAGAAGAAACCAAAAGGGAAATAGAATATTTTGAACAGGATGAAAACAAAAATGACTTGTCAAAAGTTGTGGGAGGCAGCTAAAGCAGCACCTACAGGAAATTTATTGGCACTTGAACACCTACATTAGAAAAGAAGAAAGATGTCAAATCAGTGACCTCAGCTTCCACCTTGGGAAATTTGAAACAGAAGAGCAAATTAAACCCAAAATAAGTAGAAAGGAAATAATAAGGATCAGAGTACATACCAGTGAAATAGAAAACTGGGAAACAACAGAGAAAACTCAATGAAACCAAAAGTCAGTTCTTTGAGATCAATACAATTGATAAACTTCTAGCCACACTGATTAGGTTAAAACGAGAGGACATACATTCCCAGTATTAGGAATGAGAGAGGATCTGCACATTAAAAGAATTACAAAAGGGGCGCCTGGGTGGCTCGGTCGGGTAAGCGTCCGACTTCAGCTCAGGTCATGATCTCACGGCCTGTGAGTTCAAGCCCCGCGTTGGGCTCCGTGCTGACAGCTCAGAGCTTGGATCCCACTTCGGATTCTATGTCTCCCTCTCTCTCTGTTCCTCCCCCACTCGTACTCTGTCTCACTGTCTCTCTCTCAAAAATAAATAAAGAATAAAAAAAAAAAAATTTTTTTTAAAGGAATTAGAAAAAATACTATGAACAACTTCATACCACTAAGTTTGAAAACTTCAATGAACAAATTCCTTGAAAGAAACAAAAACCAAAGCTCAGTCAAGAAGCAAAAGACAACCTGAATAGTTATCTATGAAAGAAATTGAATTTGTAGCTAAAAACCTTCCCATGAGGAAATCTCTAGGCCCAGGTGGCCTCATTGAATTTTACTAGACATTTAAGGAATAAACACCAATTCTACACAGAGGGGGTGCCCCCCCCCATTCATTCTATGAAACCAGTATTATGCTGATACCAAAACCAGACAAAGACTACAACAAAAATAAAAACCAGTATCATTCATGAATATATATGTAACAATTGTAAACAAAATTCTAGAAAATCTATTTCATAAACCATACAGAGAAAAGACAGATACCATATGTTTTCACTCTTATGTGGATCCCGAGAAACTTAATGGAAACCCATGGGGGAGGGGGAGGGAAAAAAAGAAAAAGAGATTAGAGTGGGAGAGAGCCAAAGCATAAGAGACTTAAAAACTGAGAACAAACTGAGGATTGATGGGGGGTGGGAGGGAGAGGTGGGTGGGTGATGGGTACTGAAGAGGGCATTTTTTTGGGATGAGCACTGGGTGTTGTATGGAAACCAATTTGACAATAAGTTTCATAAAAAAAAATTAAAAAAAAAATAAAAAAATAAATCTATTTCAATAACATATAAAAAGAATAATACATCATGTACAGGCAGCGTTCATTCCAGGATTTCAAGGTTGGTTTTTAACATGAAAACCAATGTAATTCATTATGTTAACAAATTAAAAAAGAACACCATGCAATCATCTTAACAGGTGCAGAAAAAACATTTGAAAAAACTCAATATCCATTCCTGAATAAAAACTCTAAGCAAGCAAGAACAGAAGGGAACTTCCTCAACCTCACAAGGGACATCTCATCTCTACATACAGCAGAAAGCATACTTGATTCTGAAAGCTGAATGTGTCTGCCCCTAAGATCAGGAACAAGAGAAGGATTTCCATGCTCACCACTTGTATCCAACATTGTACTAAGGGTCTAGCCAGTGCAGTCAGGGAAGAAAAAGAAAAGCCATCCAGACTGGACAGGAAAAATAAAAGTGCCTTTATTCATACAGAGGCCACGTAGTAACTGATGGAATCTGTAAGAAAGCTACTAGGACTCCTAAGTGAGTTTGTCAAGATTGCAAAGTACAAGATCAACACACGAAAACACCTGTGTTTCTATGTACTAGCAACAAACAATTGGAAGACTTTTAACATGCCATCTATAATTGTGTCGAAGCGTGTGAGATGCTAAGGGATAAATCTAACAAAAGACTTTCTCCCCCAATTGATCTGTAAATTAAAGATACTCCCAAGAAAAATCCCAGAAGGCTTTTTTTGTAGTTTGTCACCCCTAAAAAGAAGACATAAACCTACATAGATAAGTAGTAGTATTTTAACTCTAAATTAAAATTAAGCAATGAAAAAGTCTTGCAAGAAATGACCTGATATTGTCAGCTGGGGCTGGTTGTACTTGGGTCATGGGCCTTAGAGGATGTTTATTTCTATTTTTATCTCTTTACAAGTTTTCCTAAGTAGATATGTATTAACTTATATAACAATAAACACGTGTTTAAGCTTGGCTACCAAATGATTGTTCTGCTTTGTATAAAACTGTTATAACTAAAGACACTTCCATCTACAAATCATACAACATAGACACTGTCCTAAGCATAGTTAGAAAAATCTAACATCCTGCAAATCAGATATTAGGGTAGAGCTATTATTTTCAGAAATGACCAGCTGTTGGAACTTTCAGAAGTGAGAAGCAGGAAATAAACTTACCGACAGCCTCAGAACACCAAAATTGGCAAAATCATAAATGAGTATCTGGTAGAACAGTTCTTCACTGAAAATAAAAATGAAGTGACTTTAAGGAAAGGCTAGATCCATGCTTCAGAGCCAAGCAGCCAGAACAAAGGGGAGAAATAACCCCTGAAACACGGATGGGTCAAAGGGACGCTTCCGCCTTGCTGTGGAGCCTTCTCGGCAGTCTACGGAGACCTCCTCCCCCTCCACAACGCCGGGCCCCCTGCGTGCTCCAGCCACGGCTTTAGCTCTCTGGCCTCCACATGCAGCTTAGAGCACTAAGACTAAGTCACCCATGCTCTGTCCCCACCCCCTGGTGCTGCAAAAGGCGCTTGAATGCCCTGTAGGTGAAATTTAAGGGATTTTTGTTTGCTTACCTTTTCCCCACTTACAAAGAATCCTATAAACCACTTTTTTTTTTTTTTTTTTTTTTTTTTTAACAATTCACCATTAAAAATGGTGTGGAGTGAATAGGGAGGGTAGGAGACTTGCTAAATAATCACCAGTGGACACAAGGCAGAATTAGACCACCCTGGTGTATGGTGTAGGATGATGCGCTGGCTGGCAACATTCCAGAAGCAGTGGAAAAGTACACAAGACACTGAACCCCTTACACAACACAGCACTGAAATAAATGGCACTTTATAGTTCTTAAGCAATCCGAACCACACACGGCTGTTTAAAGACTTCTTTTCATTATCAGTCAAAGTAGACAAAGCACCCGGTACACTCGCATTCTAGTGGGGAAACCGAGGCACCCAGTAAGTACCTGACTTGTCCCAGGTCAGAGTTAATAAGGTGGAAGAGGAAGGAGCTGAACCCAGACACTGCACGCTGAACCTGGTTCTCAATCGGAGAAACCATTCACATTCATCACTAGCTGAAATTCTAGGACTGGCCTGGATTTCTGTTTGTGAAGTGAAAGACCCTGACCACAACCGTGATTTGGATGGAGCCTCGGAAATGCACTCACACATGCTGGAAAAGCAGGAAGAAGGGCAGGCGAATTCCTAACACATTAGTAAGAGACCGCTCACCGGACAAGCCAAAGGATCCTCAAAGCAAAGACCATGGACCTTGGACAGAGCTGCACCAAAAGGGCGTAGGAGGAGTGAGTTCTTAGCCAAAGAGGTGTACGAGCCAACAGTGGGCTGCACGAGGGCAGTTTCTAGGTGAGGGAGATCAAATTGGTCTTCACCTGTGTGCCGCCCCCAAGCAACGTCCAGTGGCCGCCCCGCTCACAGGCTCCAGAGGCTGAGGCAACCGCGGGGCTCAGTGGGCAGGGGCCCCACGGGGACAAGCGAGGTCTCGTAGATGTAGGGCGGCAGCACCCTCCCCTCTGTGCCGCCTACTCGAGGAGATACTTAATACAGCTTCTAGACTCACTAGGAGCTCACCCACCAAGCTCTGTGGAAACAATCAACAGAAATGTCGCCGGCTACGTGCAGAGCAAATGGCACTGCTGTGATCACCTTTCTGTGCTCGTCAGCCCCACAGGCAGGTGTGGTGGCGAGGGTAAGCCTTGGCTGCGCTCGCGGAGGAGGAAAGGGGGCCTCAGGTCTTCTTCCTCTTGCGTCCCACAGTACCCCGCTGCACACGGCAGATGCTAGAATTCACCAGCACCAAGCCCTAAACACCTGGTTCACCGGGGCCAACATTTACTGAGCTCCAAGAAGCTTCCAAACATTAGGCTTCTCCTGTCATTTCCTATCCTCACAAAACCCTGCAAGTTAAGTAGTGATTTCCAAATTTGCAGATGGGAAATCTGAGACACAGTTTAGGAAAGTACCTTGTCCCCGGTCACATAAATGGTAAATGGCTGAGCCTGGATTTGAAACCATTATCCGCCTGGACCTTTCCAAACACCTCATGCCTTTTGTGCCTGTGCCTGCAAGACCTTCCTTGTAGTGGCCCTGCTTTCCTCACACACTCACTCATTTACCTAAGTTTGGTGGTGTTGAGAAGGTATAGCTTGGTCTGATGCTGTGCCAAGGCCCACTGAGGATTCACGCAGCCCACAAAGGAGTGGTTGTGCAGCATCTCTCGGAGAGCTGGAAGACAAAAAGCAGGTTACGTAATGACATCTGACCCTCTGCAGCCCATCTGACTCTCTGAAACCCAACACACCAAGTACCAGGACTAGAGACAACAACGCAACAAAAAGCTGCCCAAGGACAAATGAATACTCGAAGATCACAACCTAAGGCAAAGCAAGGAGCCAGAGAAGTACTGTGAGGCGTGAAGCCAGGTTCACCCAAAGGCACCAGAGGAAGCTCAGGAATCACGAATGCTAGACTTTGCAGGCTCTGACGGGGAGAAAAGGAAAAATAAAAATCTAGGACTGGTTTGAAATGGGGAGGCTCACAGGAGACCTCTTCCCTGGCACGTGAAGCTGCACCTTCCAGCCAAAGAGAAGAAATACTGTGTCCCGTGCCCTCCAAGGGCAGTGGGCAAAACTCTACCCACCTCAAGTCTGGGTGTTGGGAGCAAAGAAAAACATTACAGCCCTGAGAATCTATAACCCCGATGAGCGCGTCGCCTAAAACCTTGTATGGAGATTACAGCTTGACGTGATTCGGGGCTGACTGTTCCTCCAGGTCCCTGATAGAATCAAATGCAAACTCTCTGTTTCAATCCAGGCTTCAAATAATCCCCCACAGATAAAATACCAGGAACTAGCAGTCAAAAAATTACAAAACACACAAAGAATGCACCAGGAATTAGAATCCAGAAGAAACCGCATGACCTCTGCAAAGGCTCAGAGACTGGAAATACCAGCAGAAAAGAGAAAATATGTATGTTCAGTATGCTTAAGAGGGATTAAAATAATGAATAAGTAGCAGGAGGCTATCAGAAATGATCAAGATTTCCAAAAGAACTCAAATTTCTAAAAATGAAAAATATAATAATTGAAATTAAAAATCAAGACGGACTTCACAACAGATTAGACAAAGCTGGCAAGGTAATTAACTGGAATGTAGGTCTAAATAAATTATCCAGAATGCAGCATAGAGAGACAAAGAGATGAAAACTATGGGGAACAGCTTATGCAACATGGAGGATAATAAATATGTAACTCGAGTTCCGGAAGGGGCAGAGGGCACGGGGAGAGACAATATTTGCTGACTTTGAAGACAAAGATATCAGAGACTATCTCAGAAGTGACATAAGACACCAAGCCTCAGCTCCAGGAGGCCCAACAAAACCCACATTTGGTGCATAGAGATACTGCAGGACACTAAAGAAGAGACCTTAAGGGGCACGTGGGTGGCTCAGTCGGTTAAATGTCTGACTCTTGATCTTGGCTCAGGTCATGATCTCATGGTTCCTGAGTTCAAACCCCAAGTCAGGCTCTGTGCTGCCAGTGTGGAATTGCTTGAGATTCTCCCTCCCCCTCTCTGCCCCTCCTCTGCTTGTGCCCTCTCTCTCTCTCTCAAAACATTAAAGAAAAAAAAAAAAAAAGAGTGCTTAAAAGCACTCAGAGACAAAAGAGAGACTACCCACAAAGTAATAAAATATAACACCGATAGCTGGATTTGCAGCAACAGTGGAAGCTGAAAAATGATAGAACACCTTCAATGCATTAAGAAAAGGTAATTTCTTTGCCAACTGGCAATTTCAATTGCCAATCTGGAATTTTAAAACCAGCAAAAACACTTTTCAAAATGCGGATGAACTGGACCGAAACAAACTCAGTTTGCCACCCAAGACCTCACCAAAGGATGTGCTTCAGGTAGACCATGAAAGATCTCAGGGAAAGAATTATGAGCAAATATTTGCTAAATCCAAACAAGCAATAACATATTATGGAACAATATGATATCCACATGAAAACCATGAATCTAACACTGTCCACCAAAGACAAATTCCAGGAGGACTAGGGATTTACACAAAGCATTTTACGAGGCAATGTAAGAGTGTATCTTTAATTACCCCACAGTTGGCAAGGATCTTCTAAATAAGATTTAAAAAGCCAGTCTGTAAAGAACGATTCATAAAATCTGCCTATGTTAAATCTAAGAATTTCTGTTCATGAAATAAGTGTTTGTTTAAGAAAAGATGGAGGATGGGGCGCCTGGGTGGCTCAGTCGGTTAAGCGTCCGACTTCAGCTCAGGTCACGATCTCACAGTCCGTGAGTTCGAGCCCCACGTCGGGCTCTGGGCTGATGGCCTGGAGCCTGCTTCTGATTCTGTGTCTCCCTCTCTCTCTGCCCCTCCCCTGTTCATGCTCTGTCTCTCTCTGTCTCAAAAATAAATAAAAACGTTAAAAAAAAAAAAAAAATTTAAGAAAAGATGGAGGAGTCCTAAACTGGGAGAAGATGTTTTCATGTAATGGATTACCATCTGGAATATATGAAGAACTCCTCAAATCAGTTCGAAAAGGCCAAAACCCAACAGAAAAATGGGCAAAAAACTTGAACAGGCACTTAAGGGGAAACATACTTAAATTTATTAGTACTCACAGAGATGCAAATATAAAACTACCATTAGCTACCATTTCACAAACACTAAACCGGTAAAAAGTCTGACAGGATCAAATGCTGGACAGAAAGCAGAACAAATCCAACTTCTGTACATCGTTGGTGGGACCAACAATGTGCACATTTATCCGATCCTTCTGAAAAACAATTTATCATCTTATGACCCAGGAGTAGCTCTCCTACATATATACCCATAGCCAAGCTTCCAAACCTGCGTGCCAAGCTCTTGAATCTCCCGTGTCCAAGAGTGGGGTGGAGTATGAGGAAGCAGGGATGAGGCCATGTGAGTCTCTAAATGTCCCTCGACAGCAGAGTGAATGAACAAATGTGCAGTAATAGTCACTAAGTGGAAACTATTACATAAAAAAAGTAAACCAGAGCTATATGTAATAAAATGGACGAATCCTAGGAACATAAGCATAGATACATACATATATAGGTAGCAAAAAAAACACAGTATGATTCCATTTATGTAAAATTTAAAACTTGCAGGCTAAACAAATTTTTTAGGGCTACAAATAGGGGTGGTAAAAATAGATTATAAAGAAAAGAAATAACAATCACAAAATTTAGGAAAGTGGTTACCTTTAAGGGAAGGGGAAGGGGGTGGATTAGGGAAGAAGCACCTAAGAGATTCAAAGGTGATCAGCAATGCTCTCTCTTCAGCAGATGTTCACATGTTTTCCTCTATAGGTCCTATGTAAATATTTTATAAATTTGATTTTGTATTTACCAGTGTGTGTGTGTGTGTGTGTGCGCGCGCGCGCGCGTTTTAAATGGAAGAGCAAAAAATACCACCACCCGGAATGGGGGAAAGCGGTTTGGAAACCACAGAAAAGGGTCTGGGGACAGCAATAAGCCTGTACATCATGTTTTCACTATACAGCACTTTTCTGTTTAAGCTTGGGCACCACAAGTGAATTCTCATATTGTTACATAAATTCTGTAATACTCTCTGCCCCCCCAACCCCCAGTAAGAAGAGGCTTTTTTTCCCCTTCATTTTTAGAATGAAGCGTTCCCCTCTGTTACCACTGGAAACTCAATGTCTCTACGGGATGTTCTGCGTAGGCGGGAAATGATTATTTTAAAAGCTGGAGAACGTCAAATAATCTTGAATAACGAGGCACTGGAGGAAAGAAAAGCAGTGTAATCCACTAAAAAAAGGGTCAGAGATTTTTCCACACAGATTTCTCATGGAACCCTCTGGCGCATCCCGGCTACTGAGGCGCGGCCCTGCACCCTGGGCGGGGAAGGCAGGAGGGGTCTGCTGGCGTCTGCCGTGGGGCCCCCACAGGTGCTCCTTCATGCAGATGGGACTCTTCTTCCCTGGGCTTCCTGAGGCTGCTCGGCCCTCTTCACCACCTCTTAGCTGGACCTCGAGCACCTCGATTTCACGCTTCCTCTAAATATCTCCACAGCCTTATTAGTCCATGGGCATTTCCCTGCCATTCTGCCGGCAGCAAAACGGGACAGATCCCTCTGCGCTTCAAGGCCAAACCACACATCTGAGTGCTCGATGGAGGCTCTGGGTCTCAGTGTGTTTTTCCGAGAAGCAGCAAGTAAAGCCAAACCCGATGGAAGCGCGAGCAGTCCTCTACTTCTGAGCGGCCATCTGCAGAGCAGAAGCTCGGCGCCCTGCAGGCCTGCCTTCCAGAAGCCAACGGGTGCCCAGCCTGTGGCTGCTGTCGGAAATGGCCTGGAAGCTCTCCCGGTCTGGTCTCTCCCCGGGCTCGGCTGACGTGGCCTTCTATCTGTGACAGAGTATCTTGCCTTACCTTAGGTGGTAGCCGGTTACTTACTAAACACTCCCCACAACACCCTGGTGTCCTGTAGGGCAGGGGTCAAGGCCCATTCACCTCACTTTCTGCCTCAGGGCTTGGCATCGAGCATCTGTGCGGAGAAGATACTTGACAAATGTCTGCCAAGCTGATTTCCTGTACTAAAAGAAACTATCATCTGGGGACAGGCCATGTAAAAGTATGAACATTTAGACAGACCCAGGACTGTTCGCCAAAGATCAAGAAAGTGAAACCGTGGATAAAAAGTAAAGCACATTTTTACATTCAAATGATAGCAAAAGACATTACGACATTCCTTATCCTCATAAATTAACAGGTCAAAATTACGGGACTAGCAGGTTTAGTCATTACTAATCCGAGATGAGCCTAATTCCATGCAGCATCCAGTTAACTGGAAACTGGGCCAAAATTTAACCTCATTTCTTGACTCAAAGTGTGCCCACCAGGAGTGGGGAAATCCAGCAGACTCAAGAGAGCTGTCCGAGTGTTCAACTCTGACATCCTTCGCAATAAAGATTCACCTCCCGGGCTACTCCCCTCAATCCTGAGTCCACCCACCAGGCACTGTGTGGACACCAACAGGGAGGCGGGGAGTGCGAGAGACGCGATCCCTGCACAGACAACACGATCGCGTATTGCAGATTATTCGTAGATCGAATAACCACACAAATAAGCACAACTAAGGATGTCGCTACAAGGAGGGTATCCCGTACTTCTTTCCTGGGTTAGGGGCACAGCCAGCCTCTGCGGGGGAGCAGTCAGGCTGTTGGTCTGCTGAGGCCGGTGGCCCACCTCACCACATCCGAGCTTCAGGGAAATCCCGGTACAGCATTCACCTCAAAGACCAGCAGCTTCCCGCACCTGGGGCTGTGGGGGTGTAAACCACACGCCAGCGGGCAGGACCCAAGGCAGAGGTCCTTCCCCTTGGACGCGGGCTGGCGCTGACGAGGCCCACACACGGTATCCTGGATGTTCACCACTAGGGCCCAGGAAGGCTGTTGCAGAGCATGAAAACGATGCCCCAAAAAGGTGAACAAATTTCCGAGGGGCTCCAGCAGCACGCTTCCGGCTCCCTGCACTCCCACACCACGGGCACTACTCCTCCTGTAAGCCCCTCCCCGGCGCATCTGAAAAACCAGCCTCAGATGCGGGATCGGATCACAAGGTGCACCTGCCCACACAGGCAGGTGATTGTTTAGCATCTGAATCCCGGGCCGGCCACCTCGTGCGCAGGCCGTGCCAGTCACGACCCGCCCTCACCACGGCGTGTCCCTGGGCCTGTTTCTGACTGCCTCGATGTTCCAACTCATCTGTCCTCTCCATCTCCCATTCCACGTCCCCATCTTCAAAACACCTAACAGCAGCTGCTCTCACAGAGCGATTCTAGTTCAACGACATAACGCGTACAAAGACACAATTCGGGAACACCTAGATTCATCAACTGAGCCTCAGCGACGGACGCTACACCTGATCCAAAGTGATGTAGGTTAGCTTGACGCTGCACCAAAAATAGTTTGCAACCAGTCAGAAGTTTCTTGAAACCTGAACTTTAAGTAGCTTGCTTTGCACGAGGGAGACAAACCCTCAAGGAAGACTCAGTCAATTCCAAGTCTGAGGGAGGCTGTCAATGAAACTACTGTGAGCAAGCCTGCTAAATAAATCAAGCTAACAGCCCACCGCTCTTACATTATTTTAAATGGTTGTGAAAGTCCCCAGCTTGAAAGCCAGTAAATGGAAGGGCAACCAGAACAAATCTTCACGGAAACAAAAGCCAGAAGCCAACTGGCAACTACTCCTGCAACTGGCAGGACCTCAGTCACAGGAAGCGTTTACTCTTGCCATGTGTGGAGACACCTATGTCTTTGCCCACGTGCGGACGAAGGGCCAGAGTGCAAAGAAAAGAGAGAACACGGCAAGGCAAATGGAGGCCTTCCTGAATTTGTTCACACAGGGGATGAGTGTGACAGAGAAAAATGGAAGGGGCCGCTGAGTCATGGCAGCCGCTTTACAAGATTGAGGATTAGTGTGGAAAGTGCTAAATTCACCTCGGCCACTCAGGACGTTATGAGTTAATCCAGGTGTCCTATTTTAAGACACAGTGTTGAAATGTGACTGCTCTAATCAAGAAATGAGTTGCACGTGGAAAATGGAAAGGCCATGGCTGAACCGTGTGGCCTGCAGTGCAGACCTGCCGTCTGGAGCCTGGAGCCGGGTCGTCTACACTTGAAGCACGACTGACTCATTAGGTGGTGACAGCTCTTTGGTGGGGCCACCGTTATACTCCTCAATCCCTCCCTGGTCAGTTCACGCCCAGGAGGGCACTAGCCCCCTTTAATTCCTAAACCACGTTAGTTTTGAAGTCACAGGGACCAAAATGGAGCTTCTATACTCAAGGATTATGAAAAGCTATTTCTCAGGAAGATGATGTTGACTTATGTCTTCATCTTCAGGATATAAAAGTATCTACTGACTCTTTACTGTGTACAAGTCTTTTACTTACATTTTATCTCTAATCAACACAATCATCTTCAAGGGTAAAACTGATCTCATTTTACAGATGAGGAAAACCTGAGGCACAGCAAGGTTAAGTCACAACTTTAAGGTCACACAACAGAAGTGGTAGGGCCAGGATATCCACTCAGAGCCCTGCAAAGCCTGTGTGCTTCGGCAAGAGCACGTCCCAGCGAGGCTTAAGATTAAAGAATCTTGCTTTAATAAGGCTAAGAAACAAACTGAAGATAGTTTAAATGACTGCCTTACTCTGACTGCTGGGTTTAATGAGAATACCTATGATTATAATTAAAACCAAAGACTACTTTTCCCTTCCCTACCAGCTGAAAATCATCTGTAAGCTGCTGCTGCAGGTTAATAAAGGGAGGTCTGCTTGGCACACTGCGGTGGCCACCCTGACATAAATACTTCCTGCACTTGCAAAACCTTCACGTTCTGGCCCTCGGAGACCCCGACAGACCTTCGCACTTACGTACTCTCATGTCCCCGCTCATTAATTTCTTCCTGGAGGCTCAGGACACTGGTGAGGTTGATGATCCTTCTCCGGGGAGTACAAGCCACCGTCATTTCCTTCCGGGAATCATCTTCCACCATTTCCACATCGGAGCTTTCCCGGGGCTTCTTTCTGTGATGACGATAAGGAACCCAGAGATTACCATTCTTAAAAATTGTGTTTTTAAGTCAGCCAAATTTTGTGTATGCATTTGGAAGAGGGGACAGCTTCTTGTGCTGGCTATGCACGTCTGGGGCGGGGTCCTTGTGCGGGTGGCAGGCCAGCAAGATGGGTCTGTTTTCTAGCATACTGTGTGTCGGCTGACCCTGCGACCCCAGCAGCCGGCCCTGCACATAGCAGGACTCTGGAGTCACTCGCCCTGTGGGCTGCAGGGCCCTGAGCATGCGCGCTGACCTTGCCAAGTTTTGCTCGTTCAGTCCTGTATCAGACACGTAGAGTGCCAGCTCTGGGCAGCCACGCGCAAGGCAGACAAGGTGACTGCCCTCACCACACTTACTTTCTAGCTGGGGAGTCAGAAAGACACAGAAAAAAAGCTCATTTTAAGTAGCAACAAATACTAAGAAGAAAACTAAAAAAGGTAACACACGATGGGGCAGTGAGAGGGCCTCTGGCAAGAGGTGACATAGAAGTCCTGAGTGACAATAGGCCCAGAGCACGGCGAGAGCAAAGGGCGGAAGCTCAGGCAGTTCAGGTCAGCCACAGAGCAGAGTGGCCAAGCACGCTGTGGGACAGGGAAAGCGGGAGGCTGACGGGGAGGCAGGGTGGATGCACCCAGGTGCAAGGGGAAACGCTGGTTTTCAGCTGAGGAGTGATAGTTTCATTCCTGGTTTCAAAGGTTTCTTTTGACTGCTGTGTGGTAAAGAGCTGGTGGTGGTACCTCCCCCGGTGACAAACGGAAACCTAATCCTGCCCTGCAGGGCTGCTAAGAGTGTGCAGACAGTAACCACCACACAGCATCTTCTCCATAAGTGGCGGCACCCTTATTATTCTCTGGAAACAGCCCTCCAGGTTGTCTTGCCAGACCGACTTGGCAACGGGCAAACTGGAGTCCAGTAACGCGTCCAAATCCCAAAGGCCAATTTAGCGCCGGGGTTCCAGAGGCCCGCCACGGTGTGGATGGGCAGCCCTGGGCAAGCACCTGGGTGCCCGGTGCGGCACCCAAGCCCGCAGGTAAGGAATGTCCGCCTGGGGTCCCAGCGCTGCACCTCTGGAGAGCGTACCGGGTGCATGCTGGGAGCGCAGCTAAATGTCAGCTGTTATTACCGTCCACCCTTCTCCCGCTCTCACCGCCAGCCTGTGGGCTTAATATGAACTGGGAAAATGCATTTTTACTGAGAGGAGTGGGATGAAGGAGAACCCTCTGGATGTTTTAGGGTTGTCTCTAGTCACCTCTGCTATTGGGGCTGTATCAAAATCCAGTACTAAAAATAAAGGAGGAATCTTCTGATTTGTTTTTTCTGATGTGTGTTTAACTCACGCTTGGAACAATGGACATTTCAGATATTTCGCAGACTACTGGGTGGGGGACTCTCAAGCCATGGTCAAAGGCAGGGCACTGTCTCACTGGAGTCAGAGGCTGAGTCAGACAGAGAGAAGCTGCAGGTGGTTCGTGAAGTCGAGCCAGAAAGCAGTTTTAAGGGAGAACAGCAGACGCAAGCCGCTCCTCCCCCCGAGTCCATACCTGGGGTTACTTGGGCTGGAAGGGGGCCCTCTCTTCTCCGATGCTTGTGAAGTCCCCTCTGTTGCATCCCCCTCCAAGCCCTGATTTGTGGCAGCGACTGCAGCAGGCTCCGGGAGTTCGAGCATTTCCTCATCCTGCTGCCTGGCCCTGCCGCTGGAAGCCTCAGGCCCATCTTCTGGGACCACGGCCTGAGGCTGACCGGACAGAGCCTTGCTCACAGGCTGCATAAACGCATCGAGCTTCTGTTCCCGCGAATCTGTGCGGACCATCTGGTGAGCATAGACCTTGTCGCCGCTTCCAGAAGTGGATGAGGGGGGCACACCCATTGTGGACTTAACCACCTCCCCGGAGGGGCCAGCAAGACCTGGGAGTAAAGTCTGGGTCAAAAAAGAAGGTAGCGGATTAAAAACACTTTTTTTAAGTAAATAAGATTCCTAGCCACCATGATCTTTCAAGCTCAGTGGTATTTATGTAATATGAGATTCCTTTACGTTTGATGCTGAACTCTTACTGTATTCTATCTTATATGTTTCAATAAAGTAGGATCTATCAGAAAAAAAATATTAAAAAGAGGACAACGGGAAGATTTAGAACATGAGCTAACTAAGTCCAGGTTCCAGGGGCACCTGGCTGGCTCAGTTGGTAGAACAAGCCACTCTTGATCTTGGGGTTGTGAGTTCAAGCCTCAAAGTGTAGAGATAAATAAAAAGACGTTCTGGTCCCAAAGTGAAGCAGTACTGGAGAAAGAAGCCAGAACCAGGTAAGTCGTTAACAGAGGTAGTTATAATATAGGAGTTCTGACCAGAACTTGAAATTCAACAGATATTCCAGTAAAAAATTCGAAAGTTCAACAAAATCCTTATAATTTTAAAACTGGTTTCAAATGGGAAATATTAGTGTAAAGTTCTCCTATTTTTGTCTTTCTTTTTTCCTGCCATAAGAGGATTTCACTTTTTTTATTGTGGTAAAATAAACACAAAATTTACCACTTAACCATGTTCAAGCGTGTAGCTCTGTGGCATTAAGTATATCACATCACTGTGCAACCATCACCACCATCCATCTCTAGAACTTGTTCATCCACCCAAACTGAAACTTTGTCCCCATTCTCCCCTACTCACCAGCTCCTGGCAACTACTATCCTATTTTTAAATATACATATTTCCTAGCTCTGTCCACTGGCAAGGACTAAAGTCAATGACCACCCAGCAGCAGTAAGGACCCCTGGACCCCAGATTATAGTGTCTAAATACCATCCCACTAAAATAAACCAGATTTCCTTGGAGAAATGGCCAATTCCAGAGCTTGGGCTGGGAAAGTACGGAGTGAGTCTACAACATATTCTCTTGCCAGAAACAAGGAAACTATCAAAGACTAATGGAATTGGGTCATAAGGACAAGAGGATCAGCTTGAAGGGGATTTCGTTGGTCTAAGATGGGATAATTTGAGCATCCAAAATAAAAACGACTCTATGTAATTAAACTATATAGCTTTGTTAGCAGTTATGATAAAATACTAAGAGAAAAAGAAAAAACGGGAAGGAAGAGGGAGAGAGAGAGAGAGACAGTGAGAGAGGACAAAGTCATTAAACATCACTGCAGATCGCTAGGACACCAACTCATTCCTCTGCACATTGATAATTAAAGAGACAGAATTCAGCATTTACCCTTACTTTCTAGTATGAACTGTATTTCAGGATAACCAAAAAGCTCTAACAAATGAGGGAAAGTTATTGTATACAGAAGAATTACAGTTCAGTAATGTAGAAAAAATGATAAAATGAGAAAATCAATCTTGCAATCCTAGTGAAATAACAGAATCAGGTAATGGTCATCAATGAATGGTGAAACCATTAAGCTAAATATTCATGGAGAACTTAACAATGAAGGAAACAGGCTGTCACCAGCTGAACCCACTGATGAGTCTCATCACCAAAATGCATAACAAGTCAGTATGCGCCTCCTGCTGGGATGTGACCAAAAGTACAAGGCAAACACAAACTGCTTTTTAAATCTGAGTGTAATTATGCTAGTTTATAGGAATTCCCAGTTTACAGGAAATGTGGAGAATTAGAACAAGTTAAATGACACTAAGAAGAAGCAATCAGCCAAACAAAAATGTGCATTATTCCACAGGAAGCCTTTAGAATAAGCTAATAGGAACAACAAAAGATTGTACAGGGATTTTCTACTTTCAAAGAGATGTAAAAGAGATTGAAAGACAGATCAACTAAATACAATGGAACTTAAATGGATACAGATTTGAACAAAGCTACTTTATAAAAGGATGCTTTTTGGACAATTGAGATATCTGAATATGGATTGGATATTAAATGACATCATTATCATTGATATGTATAAAAGGACATTGTGATTATATAAGGAAAACATATTTAAAATTTTTTTAAATGCATAACAAAGTACTAGGGAAAAAAGTAAATGCCTGGAATGTGCTTTAAGGTACTCTTTCCCCTGGGGCGCCTGGGTGGCTCAGTCGGTTAAAGCAGCCGACTTAGGCTCAGATCATGGTCTTGAGGTTTGTGAGTTCAAACCCCACGTCAGGCTCTGTGCTGACAGCTCAGAGCCTGGAGCCTGCTTTGGATTCTGTGTCTCCCTCTCTCTCTGCCCCTCCCTTGCTCGTGCCTGTCTCTCTCTCTCTCTCTCTCTCTCTCTCTCTCTCTCTCTCAAAAGTAAATAAACATTAAAAAAATATATTTAACAAAATATTCTTTTCCCCACCCCCAAGCCAGAGAGGGAGAGGGAAAACAAATACGGCAAAATGTTGGTTGTTGAAGTTGGGTGATAGGTTCGTGGATAATTTGTGTATTATCCTCTTCCATGTATACTTAGAAATATTCAACGAATTAGATAACAAAAAGTCAAATAAAGTAGCAACTCTGCTCAAAAAAACAAAAAAAACCCAAAAAACCTTTCTTCATGGACAATATAAAACCTTTGCAACACACACAGGAAAATGAAGTAAATGCAGTTGACCCTTGAACAGAGCAGATTTGAAGGCCACGGGTCCGCTTACATGCAGGTTTTTTACAGTACAGTATTATAAGTGTATTTTCTCTTCCTTATGATTTTCTTAAAAACCTGAATTTCTTTTTTCTAGCTTACTTTATCGTAAGAATACAGTATGTAACACATACATAAAATACGTGTTAAATGACTGTTTACGTTATCGGTAAGGTTCCAGGCATCACTAGGCTACCAGTAGTTAAAGGCTTTGGGGAGTCAAATCTTATTCACAGATTTGTAACTGCACAGGGGGTCGGCACCCCAACCCCCGCCCTGAGTTTCAACTGCATTTGCTTCATTTGCTCGTGTAATATCCATAGGAGTGGAAATTAACATAAATACTTCGCAGACAGTAATTTTAAAGTCCAGAAAAGTGAAATACCTTGATGGAGTCGGAACAAGCCCAAGAGCCCCTGGGGTCTGTGATTTCCATACCAAATGGTTTCATTGCAAACCAGGGCTTGTGCTGTAGGCCCTGGGCAGTGTTGTGCAAGGCACAGATGCCAAGCAGGAGAGAAGGGATTCTGATTCCCCTCTAGGAGTGGGACAGCTCTGAGTTGAGACCCCACCACACACAGCAATGCTCCGAGGCTTGTGCCACCGCACCAGCAGAGGCAGGCCATCTGATCCAGAAATCACTTTCCTTCTGAAGACACACTGGTCAGAAATCTACTTAGTGGAAAATACAACGTAAGCCCACTAAATGAATCTGACTCCTGCAAAATAAGGCCAGGAGGAAGAGGAGTTCTTTTCCCAGTGCGGTCACAGACACAGCCCGGGACCTCTGGCAGATCCCTTCCTTGGATCTCAGATAGGACAGAGCGAGGGGTGGCCCCTCTGGCCCGGCCAGCGTGCTCCTCCTCTTCGTGTCCTGCTTTGAGCCCGTCCCCCTGCTCCACCCCCAGCCAAGCCCTGTCCGGGTCCCGGCAGTTCCAGATCTTCAACCCTCTGTGAGTGGAGCGACCTCCTCTGCCCAGACCCTCCTCTGCTTCTCCCAAACAGCTGCGGGTCTCCATCATGCTCCCCCGCAATCCCTGCCCCACTACGACCACAGGATGCTTCATAAAATGGCACATCAGACCTCAGCAAAAGCTCCTTAACATGCCAACAGAAATGTCTACGTGGGGGGACCTCTGCAGCCTCCTCTCCCCTCGGCCAGCTCCCCAACGGGCCCATGCTTGGGCCCCACCCTGGCTGCACATGACAGCACCTGGGAAAGTTGTCAAACTACTGATGTGCCACCTTGAGACTGAGCTCTTAGTCTGGAGAAGGCCCAGGCAAGGGTGTTTTCTAAGTTTCCCAGGTGATTCTACTGGCAGCAGGGTAAACACTGGACCCTGGAACTTCCATAACCTCAAACACGCATCTTCCTGCCCTCCCCGCCCCCAGGCCTCTCCTTCACTGTTTCTTCAGCCAGAAATAACTCTTTTCATTCCTCCTCTCCTTTGCCCATCTCATTCCTACTCAGCCTTCGGATCCCAGCCTCCGCATCCCTCCCTTCCCTTCCCTGACCGCCCAAGTCCGGGCAGGAGTCCCTCTTTCCCTCTCTCGTGAGATGTACTCTCTAGCAGGCTGGGGCGCCTCTGTGGAGGCAGGAACCGGCTATGGAGCATCCCCTGGCACCCAACGGAGTCCTGCCCACGGCGGGGGGGGGGTATCAGTGCACAGTTGCTGGGGAGCAGCCACAGACATAAACCAAGTAACAGTGATGGTTCCCACGTACCACACACTGCTGAGGGCCTCACCCGCGCACACCAGGTGCACAAACCCTCAGGGCGTGCGCGTTGCTCTCACCACCACCACGGCACTGCGAGGATTTGTGCGCCTGTCACCTCTGCGAGACGTGGGCCTCACGTGGCACCAGGGGCCCACCAAGAGTCACAGGAGATTGAGGGCTGGTTCCCAGGGAGAACTTCCTTCTGCCCGCCTGCCACACAAACCTTTCGGGTAGCATCGGTAGCAACCTGCTCTGCCCAGCCCTCTGTCTGGGCTCCAGGGGTGGGGGGCTGCCCCACCGGCACTTATCTCACCACAGTGCCCAGGCCATCTCCCAACCAGGTGCTTTCCGTGGAGGGTCTTGGGTGAAGCACTCGCCAGCTTGGTGACTTAACACGTTTTCTGTGAAGTAGGCTCGCAGAAGCCCACTCTCTGCTTGCAGAACCCAGAATAATTAATCGGGAAAGCGTTTCCGTTTCTACAGGTCTGGGGTCTGTTGTGCTTCTGAACACACCCTCGCCATGTGCTGCCTGGAATCACATCGTCAGAACTGGGAGGGACACGGGACATCGTATTATCCACCCGTTTATCTTACAGAGGGGAAGACTGAGGCCCCAGACAGCCAGGAGTAGCTGAGAATCCAAAGTACTGGGAAGCTCAGTAATTACAAGAAGGCGAACGGTGCCAGGCTCTGCAGACTTTCACCTACTGCTTGTAACCACCCTCGGATGTGGGGAAGGCCAGTTCAATCCTTACTGAGGGAGACGTGGAGACCGGGGAAGTTAGTCACACAGTGGTGACCCAGGCCTGCCTGACTCTAAGGGCCCTGCTCCTCCCGCTGCCCCCCTGCTTCGCCACTCTGCCCCGTGAATGTGGGATCGGCGTCCTCCTGAACATCCCCAGGGAAGAACGCACGGAACGGTGCCGTATTCTGTTTCAGACAGCCTGTTTTCCTAAGGGGTCAGTCTAAGGTGCCAGATAGAGGCAGACTGTAAACGCAGGCCTCCTGACTCCAGGCCCAGGGCTAACATTCCAAATTTTTTTTTTTTTTTTAACATTTATTTATTTTTGAGAGACAAAGACAGAGAATGAGCCGGGGAGGGGCAGAGAGAGAAGGAGACACAGAATCTGGAGCAGCTCCAGGCTCCGAGCCGTCAGCACAGAGCCCGACACAGGGCTCGAACCCACAAACTGTAAGACCATGACCTGAGCCGAAGTCCGATGCTCAACCGACTGAGCCACCCAGGCGCCCTGAGGGCTAACATTCTAATACCTTCGTGGTTAGGTTCAAATCAGGAGATGTTACCAAAGGAAAACTACCAAAGCAATCCTTGGAAAGACAGTCTAAAGCAACACGCAGAAGTCTGGGCTCTCCCGTCTGAGGGGGCACACGTTCAGGTGGGGAAGGCACCAGAGCAACAGCCGGACGGAGAGCGCCCTCACCTGGGTGAAGTACATCCTGGACGAGTTGGAGCCCAGGAGCTTGCTCTCAACGTGCTGTTGCACCCGCTCCAGGATGCTGTCCTCGTGTAGGAAGTGAACCTCGTGCTTTGTGGGGTGCACGTTGACATCCACGTTCTGGGGGCTGATCTCCAAACTGGCAGGGTGAAAAGAGAATAGTTACCCCAGCAGACTTGGGAAGGCCAAATGACACAGTGGTCAAAACTTCAAGCTCAAGCCGGAGCGACAGGATTCTCCAGCTGTGCAGCCCCAGGTCACTGACATCATCGTTCTCTGCTGCAGTTTCCTCATTTGTAAAATGGACACAATGTACAGTGGGGATTAAATCTGTGTAAAACACTTCACGCGGACCTGGCACATTAATTCTACGTCAGCTGTTACCATCTTTCCAGAACTAGTGGAACTTCTTACTGAGTGACCTGGGGCAAGTCGCTTAACCTCTCTGGATGGGTTTTCTCATCCAGTCCTGTCCCCTACTTACTTTTCGGTATTATGAGGATCAAAACAAGCATACGCGAGAGAACTTTCTATCATTAAAATCTAACACAAAGGTCAGTGGAGAGGCTGTGCCAGCTCCAAACCCAGCTTTGTGGTTTGTGCTCCGCGGCCACAAGGTGAATCTCTGTCAGTAGAGGGCACTGGAGGGACCCTGGGGGAGGAAGACGGGGGCCAGGTAGGGGGCAGTTTCCGTCTGGTTCGGGGACAGGACCTGTTACCCACCTTTGTTTCACCAACACAGCGGCTGGCACGTGGGAGGCGTTCAGTGAGATTCTGCTGCATGAGTGAATACATGAAGGAAAGCCGTGCCCTTTCCCGTGAGAAAGGACAGAACACCCTTTGGCCAGCAGCGCACGGGACCCACTCCGATGGAGCTACTGGCAAGCCCGTCTCTTTTAAGAGGACGGCCGAAAGGGATTTGCTCCTTGTGACTCTTGGGTGCGGCGTCTGCTGCTACGTTACCTGAGGTACAGGAACGGGTGTGTGTTTTTGGGCAAATAGGCTGCATACACGGTTTCAATGGCTTTTCTTAAGGAAGTTGACTCTACCAGACGATCTAAAAAATAAAAGGAAAGTAACGGCTCAAAACTGTCCCGAAGGGAGAGGTAACGGTGCACATTCATACCATGCCATGAATTCACTCAGGAAGAACACTTCGGGAGCGACAGCCACAGCAGGCTCCAGGAAGGCCGCTTTTACGTGTCGCCGTGTCTCACTATGGGCTTGGGGCTCTCTCCGCTCACCCACGTCACAGATACGCGGGAGGGTGGTCAATTCGGCCTGCGCGCTTCCCTTCCCTCAGTCTGCCCGGGCGGACTACCTCGCTGGGCACGGCGGGCAGTGAGCCATCGGCTCTCAGACTCTTCATGCTGCAGCACAACACGCTGGCCGCCTATCGCAGGCACCACAGGAGACAATACGCTGGTGACTGGGTAAACTCCAGTTCCGAGTGGTGAGCACAAGAGAGGTGTGTGCTAAGTGGTGGGAGGAGAGAGCAACCGATTCTGCCCGGGTACCTGGTGTGGTGGGGGGCAGTGTTCCAACAGTGGGGTGTCCCCACTGAGCGACGAGAGCAAGAAGGTTTTCTGGACACTTCAGGCAGTACGGATAGCTGAATGTACATTTAAGGTAATTTAGGAAATGAGGCAGGTTGGAAGGGGGTGGATGGAAAACACCAAAAGATGGGAGAGGTAAGACAAAAATCAGAGGAAGATCTATTTTCAGAAAACACAGCCTTCCTTTCTCCCCCGACAGGTGACCCGCCGATGACCTGTTCTTCTGGGTCGGTGTCGCAAGGACACGTCCCGTGGTTTTATTTCTAATGAGAAGAGAGGCTGTGATCTCATCAATGAAGAGACCGTTCTTCTCGGAGTGCTCAGCACCCCCACAGCCCCTCAACAGTGTTGCTGTACTTGGGGACACGTGCCCTGAGCTCACGGGCCTGGAGCAGGTATGGGCACCTGAAAGGGGACGGCCAGAGTCCCTCTGCTGCGATTTCTGGACTGGAGACACATTGACAAGTGTTCCTTGTCCCACCACCCGAGTGAGAGCACGCAGTGCGGAGATAACCCGATGATACACCTACAAGTCTGACCTCTCTGCTTCTGGGAACCTGGTAACATGACCAGGCTACTAGCACTGATGCACAGCCCGTGCAGTGAACAGCTCACCAGAAGCACAGACGTGAGCTACGCACGTGGCACTTACACGGATTTCTGCTGGCCTGTTTGGTAGCCAACACATGTGTTAAAAAGCAGCGATTCTTCATGGTTGGGAAAAACAAATGAAAAATACTTCTGAGCTTTGATAAAAGCAAACTTTGTTACACATCAGGCTTAAGTCCTTCTTAATAAAGTAGGAAAAAACCCTACTATTATAGATCAGTTTAACAGAACGTGTCTATGAAATATTGACTCTCTCTTCCCTGTTCTATATGGCTTTGAAAACTGCTGTAAAACATGTACAATCTAGGGGCACCTGGGTGGCTCAGCTTCTGAGTCTTGATTTCAGCTCAGGTCATGATCTCACACTCATGAGACTGAGCCCCAAGTTGGGCTTTGTGCTGACAGTGTGTAGCCTGCTTAAGATTCTCTCTCTCCCTCTCCCTCTCTGCCCCTCCTCTGCTCATCCACTGTTTTTCTCTCAGAAAAAACCCATGTATAATCTGGGACATTTATAGCTGGTTATCATTATAAATGGAACAAAGGAATATACCATTTTCAATGGCAAGCAAACAAAACTGTAATTGTGAATTGCTTTAAACAAGAAAGGTAAAGGATCTATGTGATAAAAATGGTAAGTGCTGGGGCGCCTGCATAGCTAAGTGAGTTGAGTGTCCAACTCTTGATTTCGGCTCAGGTCAGGATCTCACGGGTCATTGAGATTGAGTCCCATGTAGGGCTCTGCAATGACAGCACAGAGCCTGCTTGGGATTCTCTCTCTCTCCCTCTCTGCCCCTCCTCTGCATGTGTTCTCTCACTCTCAAAATAAATAAACATTTAAAAAACGGTAAGTACCAAACAAATGGAATGATGCATCTCTGGTTGGAAAATTAAAAACCAAATCAGACACATTTCTAGTTCCCCTGTCAGTCTCTCAAAACCATATAATATGCAATTAAATAAAAAGCAGCAGAATGCAAAACAGTTATTTACTTAACAAGTAGTGATCATGTAAACAATATGCCTGCAGAGAGATAAAGAGTGGAGAGGAAATTCACAAAAATCCAAATTCATTAGCTAATTTCCTCCTTGATTTCTGGTACTGCTCACTGGATCATAAATAACTCATTCTCTAAAAAGAAAAATCGCAAGGAACTTTGCTAATGACACCCAAGGTACCCCTCTCCTTGTGTCCTGCTGTGTAATGCAAACAGTGAATCTTGATCTCGAGAGAGAACGAACATCTGCCTGGGGCCTGCTTATGAGGTTCTGACGCCAGCAGGTGAGGGAGCTGTTCGGACTCACAGGGGTCTGTGTTGCCCTCTCCCGGGCTCCCTCTCAAACGCAAGCATCAAGAGGCCTCTGCAACAGCCAGCCAGCGCTGAGCACGTATCCGAGGGCTGAACGGGCGTAGGCCAGAAAGTATGAACACCTCCTTACCGAGCCACACTTCAGCATGAGGGTTCCCTGTGTGTAATCGAACCTGTGGATTAGGAATTTTTCCATGGTCCCATAAAATTCCCTGCAGACATGGTCCTTTTCCACTTACGGTTGATGAAGAGTAAGAAGATACACTTCTTCACGGAGTAATTTGCATTGGATATAAAGCCATTCATTTTGAAGGCTAGGGTTTTATCCTCACACCTGACTTCTATCAGTTCTCTGGTTGGAAAAAAGAAATTTTGAAGATAATGGAAAATTCAAACAGTATAAAAACTCAGAGCAGGAAAATGAGGGCTCCTTCCCATAAATGAATTCTGCCAAATAAGGACCCAGAGACTTGGTTTGTTGAGGTCTTCTGGGCCCATGCATCCATGCATGTGTCCAACCACCCACTCACACACCCGCCTGCTGTCCACCCATCTACCCACCTGCCCACCCAGTCACTGTTTTCAAGCACTTATGTTATATGCCAAGCACTGCCCTGACTGCTGGGACATAATCACAAACCTTAAGCTCTGAGACCTTGTTTTACTGAAACTCTTATGTATCTTAGTAACTAAGTCCCAAAGACGAAACTCCAAGAAGACTCATTTCTACTGAACCTCTTACTATATGAATAGCACCACAATGGGGATGTTCCTCAGAGCTGTGCTTACGGGGAGGCGGGTTAATAAGGAAGTCTCAGCCTCACTCATCTCTGCCTGCTGGTTCCTCTGCCTGGAAAGCTCCTATTGATAGCCGGCTAACCCCTCCATATCCTTCGTGCCAGGGCTTAACCTCATCAAAGAAGTACCTAACTCTATCACTCTCCTTGACCCCAAGAGATTCTCCTGTTGTGCCTTATATTTTTCCTTTGAGACATCTAGCATGACCACTCATGAATGGCATAATTATCTCATGTGTCTTTCCAACTAGGTATGAGTCCTCTGAGGGCAAGAAGCATTTCTGCTTTACACCCTACTCTGTTTCTCAGCACAGCACCCAGCAATTAGTAGGCACTCGTGAGGCATTTGCTGAGTATATGCTAGAAGCTGTCATGTAGTAATGTGTACTCTGAGGCTGTGAGCAGAAAATACAGCTTGTGCTGTTTCTGCCACACAATAAACCAGCAAATCTTTTCTTCCCCCAGATATCTCAAGAGGCTGGTATTCTGGAAACACGCTTTGGGAAACGGCTGCTCTGTGGAATTTCTAATCTCTTGTAGTCCCTAGGAATCTCGTAACGACTAATTCTGAGTCTTCAAATATAAAAGAAACTCATAAAAGTTTCCTTGTACAATAGGGTTCTCCCTCTGCTCTAGGAACACAGTTAAAAAACTTAATTCATTAATAGTAAGAGAGGGGTAATTAAAAGCAAGTTGACTGTTCCCTAGTTTGGAACTTGGTTTTGCTCAAAGAATGAATAATTTGTCCTTTCAAGTAGAAAACTGGGCTCTGGGACTACTGTTGCTGCTCCTGAGATCTTTGGAAAAAGTGAAGTCAGGGTCTGTCTTCTCCATCGGTGTATGGCCTGCATCTGGAGCAGGTGTGGCACACAGCGGGCTCCTAGTATTTCTCCCTCAGTTTATGACACAGGCACTTTGGGCTTGGCAGAATCCTGAGGTCTAGCCAGGACTCTTTCCTTGACAATGTAGACTTGGTAACATTTACAAATCTGCTTTCCACCAGACAGGGAAGTCTTTAAGGACAGGAAATATTTTGTCTTTACATCCCTAACTTCTGGCACAAAGTCTAGAATATGGGAGGCAATTAATAAATGCTGAATGATCACAAACAAAGTCCCAAAGTGATGTTAAGGGAAATATCAGGAAAAGAAGGAACATTAGAAAATGAAAGAATTCTACTACCCTATAAACATTTTAAAGACCGAGACTAGAGAGAACACACTGATTGACAGCCAGAGCATCTAGGAGATAACATGCACCCAAGAAGTGTGGATTCCATGAAATAATGACTCCAGGAACGAATCTGAACCATGGAAAGAAGCCTGCATATTTCATTAAAGCAAACTCTTAAGGCAGGTACTACCTTGACAGATTCTAAAATAATGTGATAAATAATAAACCAAGACGTGGAATGCAGATTTCTTAAAATATGAATTATCAACATACCGGCTAACAGCATTTCCAAAGATGGAACGAATATTGTCTACAGTTGTGGCACTGGGCAGTGTTCTAACGTCAGCCACTGTCTCGCCTTGCTGATAAACAGAGCAGAAGATACGACTTACTGTCTCACAGCTGTGAATGAAACATCCCAACCTCACCTCCACAGGTGAACTCTTAAAAACCAAAAACATCCCTTTTTCTGCTACAAAACCAACACTTACTTTTTTAACTGAGAAACCAATGCCTGAATTGTGTATTGAATACCTGGCAAAGAAAGACAACAGAACAGTAAGCAGCAAGAAATCGCCTAATGCACAATATAAGGCAGAACCCCCTTTTGGTTAAATAAATTGGTGGGGTTAAGTGATTTAAACAAAGATATAGACAGTCAAGAATATCTCCATATGTCATATTTTACCCACAGGAAAATAAGCCAGCACAAACATCATGGAGACAATCAATGCCAAATGTGGCAGAATCAAACAAAAACCAGGGTTGTTTGCTTTTACAGGGAGCTGAGTAGATGCAGGGGTACTTTAACACACTCTCCTCCTTGCCTACAGCATTACTATCCCAGACCCAACAGGTCTAGGTGCTACATCTTGAGAACCTGGCCTTTACAACTCCTGAACTCTTATTCTCCCTCAGAGCCCTTCAAGACACCCCCCCTCCTCATTCGCTTTCTCCTTGGCCCCCGGCCCTGCTCCAGCATCTTCCAGCCTTTTCTCAGTTGGCTGTTATTTATTTATTATTCCTCCCCCCATGGACCCCATGAACCGAAGGACTGTGTCTAGCAAAATGCATTTATTCAGCTAACAACTAGGAATTCACTTGACCACACCTAGAACCAAAACAGCCAACCAGAACTCTCTTATTTCCAGGGATAATATTTTGATGCTGCTTGTACAACGCCAGGGAAAAGCAGAGACACCTGAAGTATAAGTCTGTTCCACTTTATCAGGAGTGTACGTTTTATTCATTTTGGAGTTTTGAGAAATACTGGAAAACAGTTAACCGATCTCTGCTACAATTCAAGGACACGCAGGCTTAGAGAGCCCATGCTGGATCCACTGGACCAGCAGATGAAGTAAGTCTGTGGTGGACATAATGTTCTTTTCACCTGCCCTGCCTTCCACTTTCTTCTTTTAAGAGCCCCTAGCTTTCCTCTGGGAAACTACCTCTTCCCCATTCCATCCGATAGACCCTTAGACTGCCAATCAAGGAATCTCCCACAGACAGGAACGCATGATGGGGGTACCTAGGCCCTGCCAATCAGATGTACTCTCCAAGGAAACAGATGCTTGAGTAGAGACGGGAAAAGAACGAAAACAACTGCAGCGGGGCCACTATAAAATTCGAAGCCACCCTGGTTCTCGTGTCTTCCCCAGGGAGCAACTACTGACACCTGTTGCCACTTGGTGAGTCACTCCCAGCCTTCCCATAAATTTCTCTTAGGCTCAAGTCAGCTGGAGTTCGTCTGTTTTGCTTTCCACCAAAGAACCCTCACCGATTCAGAGACCAACTGCTCTCTCCTGGGAGATGAGAGAAAGCCCAGAACTGGCGACCAAACCTTGATCAGAAACCATCTGTAGGCTAAAACACAGCGTACTCTTTTCCATCTAGCTCGGAAACGGTTCTCAATTTATAAGCAGGGGAACACATTTCTTTGGTGAGACACCTCAAAGAACCACTCCCAGATTTTGGACTGTACCTGCCAACAACTTCCAAAATTTTCCCATACTCTTCACTCGGATTTTTTAAAGCTTTCCTCCTTGTGGATATGTTGTAAAAGAGATCTTCCACCTGAAAAGAAGATTTTTTTTCTTGTAAATTCACAGAAGTACATGGAAATAAAGACCCAAGCTATCCACCTAAAGCTGGCTAGCAGAGAATCAAACTGTACTTACCAACAGTACAGTTCTAAGCACTGACTGGGGAGGGGGCAAGAGATAAGCCAGCCTTAGCAAACAAAGGAAATAAAAGAGATTTTTCCTGCTTCTCATTTCACTCACTGATTCCTCAAATAGGTACTGGGGGCTTTCTCTACAACAGGCTCTTTGCTTTGTGCTGGGAATACGAAGATAAATAAAGCACAGTCTTACCCACAATAGCACACAATTCAGCGGGGCAAACATGTAAATTTATAAATAACTGTACTATCATATGGCATCCAAACGTATTTTTCGAACTAAGAATAATAATACAATTTCTGAGATCATTTGGGCTTCTTGGAAATCACACTGTGGTCACCCTGGATACAGGATCTGTCTTAACATGCACTTAGAAGCACACATTCATTTCTGCCTCCTGCCTGCTGTACAAGTCTAGGGCTAGGAGCCTTCAGGGAAATGTGCCTTAGCTGGGACGGGAGGTGGAAGATGGCATGTATAACCTGACAGTGGGGTGCTTTACGGGATCACACAATGGGAAGAGACCAAATGTGGCACCACAGAAAAAGGCAGCATACTAGACTTTTTCTGATGAAATGATACAATCATATTCCTCAAACAACCTCTGAGTGGGCAGATAGTCTTTGTTCCATTTGATAGTTGGGAAAAGCAAGGTTAAGGGACATTAAACAACTTGCCTCTGGACACACAACCATTGAGTTGCAAGACTGAGATGACACTCTTCACTAGAGTCTTTCCGGAACTGAGTTCAAGGTCCTCTCAATGCCAACTACCTTGCCATTCATTTCTGCCATCCCCATAAAAAAAGATGCAGGGAGTACACAGGCTGCCATGCCACAAAAGCCAATAACCACGCCTCTTGTTTAGAGAGTAATTATCTACTGTTTCTTTTAACTAGCAAGACTTCATTTTACTATTGCTTTGGAAACTCAGAGACAATATTATTCCTTATTTCAATATTTATGCAGCGCTCTTTTTCAGCAACTTATACTCTCCTGTGCCGTTCTTACTGTAATCTGGGTCCCCTGATTGCCTGCACATGGTTTAGGAGGAGCTGTCAGCTTTCCATCTGAGTAATTTGCTCTTAAAAGAAAATAATAAGAGATTATTAACATCCAACAGAAGCAGAATACTTATCCAAAACGTAAAAAAGAAAATTATACAACAACATATTAAAATATAGCCATATTATTAGACTGTCACTTTAAAAAAAATTTTTTTAACGTTTATTCATTTTTGAGAGATACCGCGCAAGCTTGGGAAAGAGAGGGAGACACAGAATCCAAAGCAGGCTCCAGGCTCTGAGCTGTCAGCACAGATCATGGCACGAGCCAAAGTCAGATGCTTAACCTACTTAGCCACCCAGGTGCCCCTATATATTGTCTTAATTACGATTTCTTTGTTTTTCTACTATTCCATTATCATTCCAATTGGATACCAAAAAAAAAAAGAAAGAAAGAAAGAAAGAAAGAAAGAAAGAAAACCCTATTCTAGCAAACGTTGCTTTTTAGTTCCTGAGTTTTGTTTTGTTTTTTATTTTGAGAGAGAGAGAGAGAGAGAGAGCAACAGGGTAGGGGCAGAGATGGAGGGAGACAGAATGCCAAGCAGGCTCCATGCTGTCAGCACAGAGCATGATGCAGGGCTCAAACTCACAAACCATGAGATCATGACCTGAGCTGAAATCAAGAGTCGGATGCTTAACCGACAGGGCCACCCAGGCATCCCAGTTCCTCAGTTTCAAGCTACAATGCAAATTGCTTATGGTGAGAGTAAAATGTCTTCAGTAATTCTGTAATCATTCATGGAGGGGCCATCGCACGACAGACCTGCAGAGGCCCTGGTAATAAAGAAGGCCCTGGAGAACCCTCAATCTAGGGACAGACTTTTCCCTAAAGTGTAGAACACTGTCCTAAGTGATCTGGAGAAGGAAACATTCAGCTTGGGGTCAGGAAGGGGGGTGAAAGCATCACAGAAGGGATGACAATTCATCTGGGCTCTAGGGAGGAACAGTTTCAGGGAGAAAGCAGGGAAGACCATCCAGGAAGAGAAAAACATAAAAGCTCCGAAGCTTTAGAACACATGGCAGCTGGATTGGTGGAGAAAAGAGGCTGGAAAGGTGGATGGCGGGCACAGTGGGAGGGTGTGCTATTTAGGGATCGCTCTGGATTTTATCCTACTATGTAAGTTGGGGGGGGGGGGTTCACTGGAGGTCCCAAGCAAGAGCGTAACATAATTCCAGAGGTGAAGAAACAGAGTTTGTGTCCCAGTCTATTTTAGGAAGACATTAATTTGTGAGAAGGAATTCTGATCATATCAGTGCACGCAGATCCTAGGGCAAGTCTAATGCACAAAGAGTCAAACTCTCCTAGCAACAGTGCTGTATACTCTGGAATGCCCCCTTTCCCATTACGTTACACATCTCTCTGTTGAGGACTGAGAAACAGGCAGAACTGCCATTGTTAGGGCTATTTTCTGTGTTAATTTATGAACAATCTGTAGGATTAAAAAAATTTCTTTTTACCGTCCCCCTGGATTGGGTACTCCTACCTGTCTCCCACGAGTAAGTGGCGAGTGCTTATAAAAACAAAGATGTAACTCTGATTCCTCAAATCATGTTTTTGTTCTGTTCCAAGGCTGTTTGTCAGCCTCTGAAAACTGCATCAGCACAACAGAGAGCCAGTGGCCACCTGCGGAGGGCAAGCCAGCACAGGCATGCACCTGTGGCGGGGAGCTGCTGGCTCACAAGCCAGCAAAGGAACCGTGAGCCTCCAGCACCCCAGCCACAGACCTGTAATCAAAGTAATAACCTACTATAGGGCACGGGAGCAGAAGAACATCCACATCTGCCACCTACTTAGAATACATCTGTGTAACAGAGTTTGTAGGCACTTATAATGCGTCACATCTTATGTGTTAAGAATCCATAAATAAGATTATTACCTAATAATCATTCCTCTGGATTATCAACTAATCCAGAGAGGAAAGAAAACTTACTCAAAATCTTGGTCAAAAAAGATGACACTAGTGTTTAGACAGGGTTACTTTGAAATCTAGGCATAAAAGCACGTTTCAGGATGAATATATGAATAAAAGCAGCCTACCCCATACCTGTATGCGCACTTTGCATCAGCTGTTTTGGTTGTAATAGTAACGTGAGCCACGTGGCTGATGCTGGCCAAAGCCTAAGGAAGAAGAAAAACATGGAATGAAAGAAAAACTCACTGCTGGGTCACCCACTGTCACCTCATTACCGAGAAAGGTGATCTAAATCTAAATTTCCCCTTCCATTTTGTATTAACAAATGGCAACGATGAGCATCTTTTGCTCACTCACTTTCATGACCTGTAAAAACAGGGATATCAAATTGAACTTGTGGCATATTACTAGAACAGGGGGGAAATATATATTAGAAGTCCAAAAGGAAACACATCAGAGTATTTACTTCAAGTCCAGTGTAGCTAACATAGTTCTTTGTGAATTTCAGGTGTACATTCTAGTGACTCAACAATTATGTACATCACGATAAGCATACTCTTAATCCCTTTCACCTATTTCACCCGCCCCTCCCCCGCTTTTGGTAACCCCCCGTTTGTTTTCTACCGCTAAGAGTCTGTTGTTTGGTTTGTCTCTCTTTCTTTTCCCTTTGCTTGTTTGTTTTGTTTCTTAAGTTCCACATATGAGTGGAATCATACGGTATGTCTTTCTATGACTCACTTATTTCGCTTAGCATAATACACTCCCCCTCCATCCATGTGGTTGCAAAGAAACACACCAGGGTACTAATGTGTCAGCAGCAAGTGCGCTCAGGCAGCAGAACTGCAGGCATGCTTAATGATATTCTCAATAATTTGCCTCTCAACAATTTGAAAAGTTGCCTTCAGAAACGGGAGCACTCCAAGTAGATAATGTCGCATACTGGTACACAAAACTGTTTTCAAAACTTACGTGTTTAGAAATGTAAATTTAAGGTTATGAAATAGAGACACAACACATTTTTTGAAAATGACCACTCCCCACCCCCTCCCCTCAACCTTGACACCAAGACTGGTTTCCTAGCTCACTGGAACCTGTTTCTCCTTTCTCAAGGGCATCACAGCACATAAAAATGCAACCAGCACTGCAATGGGGTCTGTGTGACAGCATCTCGGAAGACAGTGAACACGCAGCCTGTGGCAGGTTCGGTTCATTCACGAGGAACATGGCTCAGGCTCCGAGATTACCAGGTCCTGGCTGGGTTTCCCTAGTTGACGTAACTGAGGTAATTTTCATCATGTCAGATGTAAATGATTTTGAGAGCTGTATAAGGCGGACACGAAATATATAGAGTATGTAGCACAACAGTACATAATGCCAGAAAGACAGCATGCCATTGGCAGAGGTTCTGCTGCTGTAGGGACTTTCGCACCAGAAACGGAGCAGGAACAGACTCTGAAGTCAAACTGCCAGGGTTCAATCCCCCGCTCGTCACTTTCTAGCTGTGTGCCCTGGCCATGTTTGTTTGTTTCTTTCTTTCCTTTCCTTCTTTCCTTTCCTTCTTTCTTCCCCCTCCTTGATTTTTTTCAAGTAATCTGTACACCCAACGTGGGGCTGTCCTCATAACCCTGAGATCAAGAGTCACGCACTCCACCAACGGGGCCAGCCAGGGGCTCCTATTAATACTTCAGAAGGGTCAGTTTCCTCAGATGTAAAACAGGGTAGTAACAGAACCTAGTCTACAGAGCTACTGTCAAGAGTTAATGCATACAAAGTGCTGAGAACCAGGGAAAGAACACATAGAAATCCCTCATTAAATCCTCCTTGTTTTTAAAAAAAAATTTTTTTTAATGTTTATTTTTGAGAGAGATGGGGGGAGGGGCAGAGAGAGAGGGAGACACAGAATCCAAATCAGGGTCTAGGCTCTGAGTTGTCAGCACAGAGCCCGATATGGGGCTCGAACTCATGAACCATGAGCCGAGGTCAGATGCTTAACTGACTGAGCCACCCAGCGCCCCAATCTTCCCAGTTTTAATTACAGTAAAATAAAAGCCCAAAGATCTTCTCCAGCTAGGCTAAGGCTCCAGGAGGCCATGGGCTTAGGAACTGACACAAGAAGTTGCAAAGCCACAACAGAGCTGCTTTCCTAGGACTTTACCAGAAGCATACTTAAAATCAGGGCTGCCTCAGGGTAAACAGTATGAAATTGCTTCTATCTGGAATAATTCGGGGCTCACTGTTAAGCCAGAGGGTGCTTGAGACCACCCCAGTTTGATATGAATTGCAATGACTAGGTCACAGCTGCCTTTTAATTTAAAAAATTTAAAGTAATATAGACACACGATAAAAAATGGAAAGACTACAGAGTGGCCTAAAGGGAAAAGTAATTGGTTCCATCCCCTCTTTTACTCTCATTTCCCCCAAAAAACTACTCCAAACAATTTCTCTGGTACACTAAAGAAACGTCTCCAGAAAGGAACACAGCCTTGCCAACACTTTGATTTCAGTGCTGTGAGACCTGCTGGACCCCTGGCTTCTGACCTCCAGAACTGTAAGATAACAGATTTTTATCGTTTTAAGTCACTAAGAACATGGCAATTTTTGGAGGGCAAAAATAGGAAACTAACACAAACTATTTGAAAAGTACACGTATTTTACCGATGAATGTTATTTCTATAAATTTACCGAGGCAGTGATTGAAAAAACCACATTGTATGTACATGAATATTCACCAAAGCATCAAACAGGAAAATGGTAAAAAGTATAAATGTTTAACAGGAAATCATTTAAAGAAACTACAGTACATTCATGTAAAAGAATAGAATATAACTGTTAAAAATTATATAGGCCTATATATATACTGAATGAAAAGATGTCCAACAGAGTATGGTTATAAAATTTTAAGATCCTATTTTGGTCTTAAAATGTTTTTATCTACTTTTTATAGTATATGCCTCTGATACATCATGTAATTTCACTCATAAATATTTCCATATATATCTTAAAAGACTCCTCCCAGAAACATGATGCTATTTTTTATACCCATAAAATCAACAATTTCTTCTCAATACTATGAAATAACCAATCTGCGCTCAATATCCGACACAAAAATTTTTTTTACGGTTTGCTCAAATCAAGATCCAACTAAGATTAATACATTGGAACTGGTTCATATGCCTCTTTTTCTAAAAACAAAATTTTTTTTACTGTTTATTCATTTTTTGAGAGAGAGAGAGAGAGAGAGAGAGAGAGATGGAGTGTGAGCAGGGGAGGGGCACAGAGAGAGAGGGAGACACAGAATCTGAAGCAGGCTCCAGGCTCTGAGCTGTCAGCACAGGGCCCGACGCAGAGCTCGAACTCACAAACCCTGAGATCATGAACTGAGCCAAAGTTGGAGGCTTAACTGACTGAGCCACCCAGGCGCCCTGGTTCACATGCTTCTTAAGCCTCTTTTAAATTACACGTTCTTGCTCCCTCCTCCACTTTTCTTCCTTAATTTGTTGAAGGACACAAACAAGCCTTTTATCATGTAGTTTCCTAATTTTTGTATCATTTACCATGATCCCTTGCCTCCTATATTTTCTCAATACTGGCACTTAATAAGTATTAATCAGATTCACATTTGATTATCTGACCAAAAAAACTTTGTAGGTGGTGTTGCATTCTCCATCAAAAGATACCAAACATCCTGGCAGGAGGAGAGGAGGGGGCTGTATCTGTAGATAAAATAATTTTCAGTGTATTAAGTATTTATGAACAATCTTTGGTTTTAGAAAATTGAATTTAATTAAGATTTTTCAATTTGCATATATTTAACAAGTAGAAAGTATCATATCTTACTTACCTCTATGTTGAGAAATGGCAGAAATGTTATCACAGGAGAATATTTTACTCATTTCCTTAATATTTAGCTTACCTCACCCCGAAAGCCATAGGTAGAAATACTAGCTAAATCCTCAAAGGACTGCAGTTTACTTGTAGTGAACCTCTCACACACAATATCCAGATCTTCTTTCTAGAAGATACCAAAAAATAAGTAAATAATTATGTTACTCATTTTTCCAAATCCTGAATTTCCCTTTTCTTGACTGAATCCAAGAAGCAACCCCTCTTAGGAGAAGAGTTTTAAAATGAGCAGTAACTTTGTCACTTGGCATCCAGAGTGCTACACTGTCCCAGGGTCCCTTCTCATTCACTGGTTACATTTCTCATTTGCATTCACTGGTTCCTTCTCGCCTCTGACAGCGGAGTAACCCAGGACTCCATCCTTGGACCTCTCTGCTGTCTGCACTCACTCTCTTGATGAGTTCTCCCAGTCTCATGGATTTTATAAAAATCATTATTATGAGAAAGCTTTATTAAAAATCTACAGAACATTTAATTACAGTAAAATACACATAACAAAAGTTGCCATTTTAACAATATTTTTTTGAGAGAGAGAGAGAGAGAGAGAGAGAGAGAAACATGCACATGGGAGGAGCAGAGAGAGGATCCCAAGCAGGCTCCATGCTGTCAGCACAGAGCCTAACACGGGGCTCAAACCCACGATCCCTGAGATCTTGACCTGACCTGAAACCAAGGGTTGGACACTTAACGACTGAGCCACCCAGGTGCCCATTTTAACCATTCTTAAAAAATTTTTGTAATTGTTTTTATTTATTTTTGATGGGGGGGGGGGAAGGCAGAGAGAGAGGGCGACAGAATCCAAAGCAGGCTCCAGGCTCTGAGCTGTCAGCGCAGAGCCAGACGTGGGGCTCGAACTCACAAACCGTGACCCAAGCCGAAGTCGGAAAACCGACTGAGCTCCCCAGGCGCCCCGGCCATTTTAACCATTTCTACGTGTACAGTTCTGTGGCCTTGAGTACATTCGCACTGTTGTGCAACCACCCTCCATCCTCCCAAACTAAAACTCTATCCCCGCTAAACACTTCCTCTCCACCCACCCCTCCCAAGTCCCAGGCAACCACCATTCTACTGTCTATGAATGGGACTACTCTAGGAACCTCCTACAAGAGGAATCTTCCAACATCTGTCCTTTTGTGACTGGCTTATTTCACTTGACATGTCGTCAAGGTTCATGCATGTTGCAGCACGTGTCTGAATTTCAATCCTTCGTAAGGCTGAATGATATTCCGTTATGTGTACACACCACATTTTTAAATCCACTCATCTGTGGATACTTGGGTAGCTCCTACCTTTGGGCTACTGTGAATACGCTATGAACATGGGGGTACAAATCTCTTCAAGACCTTGCTTTCAATTCTTTGGAGTATATACCCACAAATTCTATTGAATCATATGGTGAGTCTGTTTAATTTTTTTCAGGAATCACCATACTATTTTCCACAGTGGCTACACTATGTTACATTCCCACCAGCAAATGCACAAGAGTTCTAATTTCTCTATATCCTTTAGAACACTTGTTATTTTATCTTATCGTTTTTATAATAGCCATCCTAATGGGTGTCAAATGGTATGTTATTACTGCTTTTATTTGTATTTCTCTAATGGCTTGGGGCATTCAGCACCTTTTCATGGGAGACTCATAGTTTTTAATACCATCAAACTGCAATACACTACATTTTCATCTCCAGCTGTTAAACCTCTACTCTACCCTCCAGACCCACACACTTATTCAACTAACAGCCATCTTAAGTTTAACATGCTCCCAAATGAATTTGTGATCTTCCCCAAAATGTTTCTTCCATAGGCTTTCCCATCAGTAAATAGCAACTCTTTTTTCCATTTGCACAGGCCAAAACCTTGAAATCATTCTTTTCTTTTTTTTAAGTTTTTATTTGTATTTATTTCGGGGGTTGCAGAGAGAGAGAGAGAGAGAGAGAAAGCGCGCGCGCGCGCAAGTCCCAAGCAGGCTCCATGCTGTCAGCACAGAGTCTGATGCGAGACTCAAACCCACGAACTATGAGATCATGACTTGAGCCGAAGTCAGGAGTTGGGCACTTAACTGACTGGGCCACCCAGGTGCCCCAAACCCTGAACCTTGGCTCCTCTTTCTCTTATACCATACATCGGCAAATTCTGAGAGCTCTGTCTTCATAATCAATGCAGAATCTCACTGCAACCAAATTGGTTCAAGGCATGGTCACCACTCTCCTGGACTGCTCCGAAAGCCCTCTCACTGCCTCTGTCCTGTCCTGCTACTGTCTATCTTCCATATTCTAGACAAATGGGTTCTTACAAAACTCCAAACCATGCCACCTCTTCGCTCAAAACCATTCGATAGTATCCCACCTTGATGAGAGTAAAAGCCAAAGATGTTACAATGGCCCACAAGGTCCTACATGATCAGCCTTCTTATCTTTCAGATCTCATCTCCTGTCATTCTTTTCTTTTTTTAAGTTTTTTAATGTGTATTTATTTTTGAAAGAGAGAGAAACAGACTGCAAGCAGGGGAGGGGCAAAGAGAGAGGGAGACACAGAATCCGAAGCAGGCTCCAGGCTCCGAGCTGTCAGCACAGAGCCCGACGCGGGGCTCAAACTCACGAACCGCGAGATCATGACCCGAGCTCAAGTCGGTCGCTTAACCGACGGAGCCACCCAAGTGCCCCTCATTTCCTGTTATTCTTCAACTCCCTCACCCGTCAGAGACACACGGGCCTCCTTGCTGGTGCTTAAACAAGTCCAGCATGCTTCCATTTTGTGGTCTTTGCATGTTCTCTCTGCCCAGAACATTCATCCTTTAAACAGCCTCATGACTCTCTCCTGGACCATTTTCCCGAATAAGTGTCCAGCTTGGAATAGGCACTCAAAATATATTTATCACGGGTATTGAAAATCTCAGTTAAAAATCTCATATGCAAAGTTGAGTTTCCCCAACAAGGAAAGGCTCTGCCACTTCCTGCAGATGGACCCCACAACGCACGCGCACAGCCCCCTCCTCTGAGGTTTTACCTACCCGGATCCCAGTGCCATTGTCTTGGATCTGAATCAACTTGAGGCCTCCCTCTTTAACAACCACTTGGATGCTGGTGGCTTTTGCATCTAAGCTGGCAAATCAAACAGAAAAAAAAAAAGTTATTATTCTGCCCTATTCTAATGCACCTATTTTAATCAGACAAGGTATGAGAACAAATTCCAGATGAATGCCAGACTGTCTGAGTGATGTTTTTCCTTTGTTTTACAGGCTCCATGACTACACTGTAAAGAGTTTACATGCTGTGTGAGAGAGGGAGAAGAGAGAGAGGGGGCGGGGGGCAAGCATCATTTCCATTAGGACATGCAGCGCCGTTTCTGGTCCTCTGGGAAAGAAAGTGAAGTTAAAAGTAGGATCCTTTTACCACCTGCCTGTTTCTTCCCTTCTTCTCAACTAATTTTGCCACTTATTCCTTCCACTTTATTCAGCCTTGGGTTCCCGAGGGCCCCTAATGAAATGTCATTAAAAAAATATATATATATATAGGGATGCCTGGGTGGCTCAGTTGGTTAAGCGACCGACTTTGGCTCAGGTCATGATCTCGCAGTTTGTGAGTTCGAGCCCCGCATCAGGCTCTGTGCTGACAGCTCAGAGCCTGGAGCCTATTTCGGATTCTGTGTTTCCCCCTCTCTCTACCCCTCTCCTGCTCACACTCTGTGTCTCTCTGTCTCTCAATAATAAATAAATGTTAAAGAAAAAAAATAAAAAATATATATATGTGTGTTTTTATGCTAATACCCTTTTAAGAAAATACATTCTGTTGGGGAAAAGAAAAAAACAATGGCAATACAGAAAGTTCTTTGGGAAGCCAGTAAATCTTTGGTACTTCCGAAGCGTAGCCAACAATCACCAAGAGCGCCAGCGACAGAAAAGGAATTCAGTCCGCGGCTGCACGAGAAAGAAGGGTAATCTCCTCGCACAGAAAATTCTTTTTTCAAAAATAATAAGTTACTTAAATATCAAAGACCTTTCTCGGGAGCGCCTGAATTGCCGTGGTATTAGCCATCTCGACTTCCATTTTAAAAGAGAGCACGACTGGGCTCCAAACAAAAGCCCTGCTCACAGGACTAATTATTAACCACTTAGCTAATATATTGGGTTTGGTTGTGCAGTATTGTGGCCTTCGGATAAGAGGCCCGCGTCGTTCCGTCAGTGAATATTCCAACACTGCAGAGACAAAAGGCGGCGTCACGTTAGGTGGAAGAAGTTGCCAGCTTCCCTGCTCCATCTTTGGTCCACCTCCCAGCTCTGTCCCTTTCCCTCCTTTCTGCACGGTTTTTAGTCCCATTACCCCGAACGGCTATCTTCCGTTTTCCCCATAAATCCCCTCACAAACCTACCGTTCTTTGCAGGCTCATTTTGTACGGATCTTACTAACATCAATTGATTTCAACACGCAGGTCACGTCTAGGTACCCCACGAGCGAGCCTTTTTTGAAGTGTATAGTTTACCCCCACCTTTCCTTCCAGGTTTCTAACTTCTTCCTTCCACAATGCGAAGGAAATTCCGAAACGTCAGACCCCGTTAACCCCAGGTTGTCTTTGATGTGCTCCCCCACGGAAAGGTAAAGGGGAGGAAGACACTTAAGTTGGGTCACTAACTCGGCAGTAGGGATATCACAAGTTAAACCCAGGCAGTGTCCATCGGCCTGTCCGAAAACCTCGACAATTTATTTGGAGTAAAATTCAAAATGAACTGCACCCTGGACTGATTATTTTTGGAACATTACACGCATAACACGGTACTCTCTGAAGCATGAAGCGGGCTCCCCCTTCTGAAAACGTTTATGCATTTAAAGTCTTGCACCTTCTGTATATAGAATATAAAAAGTCTTTCCCTCAACTAACGGCGCCATTAAAATACTATGTCGCCGCCGCTCGCGCCCCCAACAGCTCTACAAAAGTCTCGCGAGAGCGCTCAAGAACTCGCGGTGCCCGGGAATTGAGGAGCAAGACACCTAGACCTCGGGCGCTGTGGGCGTGCGCCGTGCACGCCTCCGCCCACCGCAGGGAGGCGGGTCCGCGCCATCCCGAAGAACGGCCCGTTGAGTCGTAGCTTCTAAGGAAGCCCGGCTCCACTCCCTCCCTACCAGTTCTCAATCATCTCCTTGATGGCGTTGGCCGGCCGCTGGATAACTTCCCCTGCCGCGATGCGGTTCACCACTGTTTCGTCCAGCCGCCGAATAACCCCCGCTACGAGCGACATTTTGGCGCCAGAGGAGCCCAAGACACGTCGAGATGCTCACCGGAAGTACCTTCGGCCAATCACCTCCGGGCTCCGTGCTGACGTCTTTCCATCAACTCTGTCTACGCTGCCCTGCCAGACCTTCCCGCGGCAGCGGCTTCGGAGCGAGGGAGCCGTTGATTGGGCAGCTGGGATGCCAGTCAAATTTCTTAAGTCCCCCCGGTGCCCGGCTCACTTGGTCCCGCCCCAGCGCCCTTCAGGCCACTGGCTAGAAGGGTATGCGCCTGCGCGCTGTCCACTCTCCCATTGGCTCATTCCTGGGCTAGGGACTACGAAATCTCCAGCCAATAGGAGTGCAGGTGCCGTAGCCGGAGGTTGGTGTCCCCCTGCTGGGGTGATCTGGCGCAGAGCGGAGGAGGTGCTTGCTCCTGCTCCTGCTCCCGCTCCTCCCCTCTCCTTGCGGCCTCCCGGAGGTCGACCCTCTCCTTGCGGCCTGCAGTAGGATGTTTATGACGCCTAAGAGGAGCAAAATGGAAGTCGACGAGTCTCGGGTTTTCCGGGCCGAGTGGACCCAGCGTTACTTGGTGGTGGAGCCTCCGGAGGGCGAAGGGGCCCTGTGCCTGGTCTGTCGCCGCCTCGTCGTAGCCACCCGCGAACGCGATGTCAGGCGCCACTACGAGGCCGAGCACGACTACTACGAGCGGTATGTGGCGGAGGGCGAGCGCGCGGCCCTGGTGGAGCGTCTGCAGCAGGGCGACTTGCCCGTGGTCACCCCGCTCACTCCCGAGGAGAGAGCCGCCCGTGCAGGCCTCGGGCTCGCCCGCCTCTTGGCCTTGAAGGGTCGCGGCTGGGGTGAGGGGGACTTTGTGTACCAGTGCATGGAGGTGTTGCTGAGGGATGTGCTGCCCGAACACGTAAGCGCTCTGGATGGCGTTGATTTATCGCCAGAGGTCACGCGGCAGAGGGTCCTCAACATTAACAAGAATCTACGCAGTCAGCTTTTTAACCGAGCCAAGGACTTTAAAGCCTACTCCCTTGCCTTGGACGACCAGGCCTTTGTGGCCTATGAGAACTACCTCCTGGTCTTTGTCCGTGGCGTGGGCCAGGACTTGGAGGTACAAGAAGAGCTTCTGACCATCATCAACCTGACCCGTCACTTCAGCGTTGGGGCCCTTATGGCGGCAATCCTCGAGGCCCTGCAGACGGCAGGGCTTAGCTTGCAGCGAATGGTCGGACTCACCACGACCCACACGCTGAGGATGATTGGTGAGAACTCGGGGCTGGTGTCATACATGAGAGAAAAGGCTGTAAGCCCCAACTGTTGGAATGTTATCCATTATTCAGGATTTCTGCACTTGGAACTGTTGAGCTCCTACGATGTAGACGTTAACCAGATCATAAATACGATATCTGAGTGGATAGTTTTGATTAAGACCAGAGGCGTTAGGCGCCCCGAATTTCAGGCTCTCCTCACTGAATCTGAATCAGAGCATGGCGAAAGGGTTAACGGACGATGCCTGAACAATTGGCTTAGAAGAGGGAAAACTTTAAAACTGATATTTTCCCTGAGAAAAGAGATAGAAGCCTTCTTGGTTTCGATAGGGGCCACCACGGTCCATTTCACAGACAAGCAGTGGCTTTGTGACTTTGGCTTCTTGGTGGATATCATGGACCATCTTCGAGAACTCAGTGAACTGTTGAGAGTTAGTAAAGTCTTTGCTGCCGCTGCCTTTGACCATATCTGTACCTTTGAAGTCAAGCTGAGTTTACTGCAGAGACACATTGAAGAAAAAAACCTAACACACTTTGCGGCCTTCAGAGAAGTTGTCGATGAGCTTAAACAGCATCTTAAAGAAGAACAAAAAATATTTGATCCTGATAGGTATCAGGTGGTGATCTGTCGCCTGCAAAAAGAATTTGAGAGACATTTCAAGGACCTCAGGTTCATTAAAAAGGACTTGGAACTTTTTGCAAATCCTTTTAATTTTAAGCCTGAATATGCACCTATTTCAGTAAGAGTGGAGCTAACGAAACTTCAGGCAAATACTAACCTTTGGAATGAGTACAGAGTCAAAGACCTGGGGCAGTTCTATGCTGGCTTGTCGGCCGAATCTTACCCAATTATCAAAGGGGTTGCCTGTAAGGTGGCATCCTTGTTTGATAGCAATGAAATCTGCGAAAAGGCTTTTTCGTATTTGACTCGAAACCAACACACTTTGAGCCAACCCTTGACAGATGAGCATCTCCACGCCCTGTTTAGGATTGCCACAACTGAAATAGAGCCGCATTGGGATGACCTTGTGAGAGGAAGAAATGAACCCAATCCATAGGCCTTGGTAGTACGACACTGAGACGCTCAGAGTCTGATTCTGAAAGCAAACCTTTGCCTGATTTTTCAAGTTAACTAATTTGGATTGTGGCAAAGCACCAAGTTTACTCATCCAAATTGATCACCATTCAGATTCTTCTGACAGAGGTGTTTTTGTTTTTGTTTTTGTTTTTTTCATCTCAAGAGGCAGCATGGGACTGACACATGCAAACACCTTTTTTAAAATTTAATTTAATGACAATGTCATTGTCTTTTACTTTTATGATTGTTTCTAAAGAAATTCAGTACTGATAACGCGAGTTGAATTAGAAGTCTGTTTTTCTGGTGTTTTGAAGAAGTTTTAGCTCTTCCTTTGAACAAAGTGTTAAAATTTTGATGCATATGATCTGAAGTTATCAACCCCATAAATGTATGTTTGAGCCAGTTTGCAGAAACTCACGTAGCAAGTTCAGAAGTTTCTGAAAAGGAAGAGCGTACATCCGGGGGAGGTATTTTGTCTAACTATCGAAGTGTGAGACTATTTTTTTTTAAACATTTTTCTGAGTCCTAAGTAAATATTGACAGATTTCCTCCTCAACTCCCCCCCCCCCCCCCCGCAACCAGCCCTAGCAATGATTAGAGGGAAATAATCAAAATTTTAGTCAGAGGAGTAAGAATTATGTTTAAATTGCTGGTTCAGGAGGCTTCCTGCATTTTGGAGATCAGACTAACCAATTATTGGGGATTTCCCCTGAATTTTTCACACTTGGGTGCTGTTTTGTCAGCTTGCCTATTAAAGGACTACGGTAAGTATAGAATCTTAATGGTTGCCCGTTAGTAATTCTTTTTTCGACTCCAGATAGAAGTTTGACCCTGTCAAAAAAGGATGAGAGAATAAGATTTTTGCCCTCCAGGATCAGGAGGTGGGAGGTATTTTAGCTTATTATGCATGGGTTAACTGCTTCATAAAGAAACCCTGTTCAAAGGAAACCCTTTAGTTTAAAGTGGTAAGATCTCAGATCGTGTTAGCTGCCGGAAGTGGATTTATTATAGAATTTGAAACTGTCCCACTCGTTCTGTATTTAAGATAGTGCACAAGTAGAAATATTTAACTTTCAAGAAGCAGCTTTATTAACAGATTGTGGCAATTCCATATTTCTAGTGAGACATCTGCTTTGTGCTAAAACAGTCATTTTCAAACTTATGTCAACCGTGAAAAGAAAATCTTACAGTGAAGCCAAATATATAAAACGATTTAAAGGCAGGACCCAACTTAGAGGTCCTCTCAAGTACAGTTTGCAAACTTGTGCTAAAGTCCTGTCTTAACCTTTGTAACACATTCTATGGTCACTAATCCAGCAAATTCATCGAACCAGGATACAACCAAGGATTTAGAAGGAATTGATGCCTGAGCAATCAAAATCGATGCCATAAAAGCCCAGGAACCAAAATTGTGTCCCTGGTTCTCAACCAGAAGCAGTAACCCCTCTTTCCAGGGGTTGTTGGAAAGCATAGGGGACTTTTTTGGTTCTCAGACTCACTGGGAGGGTTCTGCTGGCATTCCCCCTGCCCCCACAGTGCATAGGACAGCCAGGCACAATGGAGAATTATCCTTCGCAAAGTGCCAGTAGACAGCCCTCCCCCCCCCCCCCCCCATTGTAGATTATTTTATTTTGAGGGACAGGGCAAATTACCGGTAGAAGCAGAATGAAAGGGCAAATCTGGCAAACTGATGATATTTGATAGGGACTAATTCCAACATTCCAGGTTTGGCTGGTAAAGTGCGGTAAAGGCCTTGATAGGTTCTGGTAGCTCACAATAGCATTTACATGTCAGTGATTTATACTGAACCAGATCAAAGGGCTCTATTCTGTTTAATTAGAGCAGAAAAGCAAGTATTTACAAGCTAGTAATCAAGAATGGTCAAGTTGAGATTTTAATTAACAGGGAATAAGCTTAAAATATCTGGAAAAACAGCAGTAAAAAAAAAAAAAAAAAAAAAACCCCCCCCCCCCCCCCCCCCAAAAAAAAATCTACCGGTAATTTCCCACTAGTTTGGAGTATTCTCTTTCACGGCAAGTGCTTTATTGAAAAAAAAAATGTTTGGAGGACCTGCTTCTGCTTTCCTACCCTGGTTCCTCAAATATTGAAGTCTTGTACATTTTGTGAAGTTCCATTATATATTTTTGCTTAAGGTAATAAAACTAGTTTGCATCATGTAGGTACTGAGTCGGGGGTGGGGGGGAGATATAAACTAAGGATTTAAAATGGACCCTAAATAGTAGAGAATTTGCTATAAACTAGTCTTGTTTGTAAAAAAGAAAAAAGTGTGTATATTACTGTCTTCTGTATTAAGTAATTCTGTAACTGCATGGCAGTCTTTAAAAAAAGTTGTTTTTTTTTTTTTTTTTTTTTTTTTTTTTTACAAAATAGTTGTTACTGGTCCTGTTGTATCAGTGAATGTAGTTAAAATAAGTACTATTTTTTAAAAGCCCTATGTCCCTATATATCTCCCATTCCTCCTAGTGTTCTTAAAAGATGTGTCTGTATTCCCAGTCTCCTGTAGCGCCAAACTGCTCTAGCCAGCCAGATCCTTGTCAACATTCTTGCCCTCTCTCACACCACTGACCACTTTTCCTTGAAGTCCTGGTTTACTTTTGCTTCGGGGGTAGATCCCATCTGCAGGTATGCTTTCTCAGTCTCCTTCGTGGGTCCTCTTTCCCGTCCATGTTTGTGTTCTTGTGATGTGAAAATCTGGTTTTAGAGCTACCGTTTTGTACCTCCCCTTAGCTGCTGTCATCTCTGTTCGCGGCTTCAGGTACCGATTATGTGCAAACGATTCCTAAATTCCTATCTCCTTTCAAGGCCTTTCCTAATCCATATATCAAATTGCTAACTTAAGTCTGCTCTGCCGTCTCATGGACACCATGGCATGTCATTGATCTTGCCCCCAAACCTGCTCCTTTTATGTTCCCTCTTTCAGTAGATGGCGTGGCTGCTATCAGTCGTCATAGCCCAAGCCAAAACCTGACCTGCCCGTGACTCTTCATCCATCACATCCACTCACGGGAACCTTGGTGTTAAGTCGACTGTCTCTAAAGTTTTTCTCACTTCTCCAGTTCAGGCCATCAGCCTACCTTAATACAGCAACAGCATCCTCGTCGAGTCTCTTTTTCTCTGGTTTTGATCCCTTTTTACACTGCAGCCAGATCGTTCCAAAAGACATAGTTGGTCATATCTCTCCACTGCTTTTCCCATTATGTAGGATAACATACAACTGATACTCGTCTTTGAGGTCTCAGTTTAAATACCACTTGCTCTCGGAAGCCTTCGTAGATGCCCTCTAGACTAAGAGCCTTCATAGATGCCCTCTAGACTAGGTGCCCCCACTGGACACTCTCTAAATACCCTTTTCTCCTAATCATACACTTAGCACACTTTGCTGCTACTTCTTGATCACTGCTAGACTGTAAGCTTTACCAGGGCAGGGACTGTGCCTTGCTAGCTGTTCTATATGTAGTGCTTAGCACAATGCCTGGCATTCCAATAAATGTTTGGATGAATAAATACGTGTGTAGTGTTTTATGATCTTTGAAGCCCTTTTGCAGTCTCATTTGACCTTCACCGAGGTCCTCCTGCCTTAGCCCGCTTCTTGGGTAGTTGTTATTCACGTATTACAAATTAAATGAAACTAAGTTCTTTGTGACTACAGAGCTGAATTCCCAGAATTTAGCTCAGTGCTTGGCATGCGGCTCAAATATTTACTATGTGAGTGTTGCCGAGGAAACAAACTTAAATTGCAGTTTGCCCTAGGAAACCAGAAGTGAGGCCAGGTTTCAGACACAGGTATACTCACATAAATCTATGGAATATTGAGTCTTTACCTCCTTTATTTAGAAGTATTATTAGTTTACTATTTTTAGTTTTCATAGGTAGACTTCAAAGGAACCTAGATGAAAAAGATTGGGCAACCATTTAGTGAACTAAAACAATACTTGGGTAATTAAAAAGTTCTACTCGGTATCAGAAGAAGATAATGCTGCTTGAAATATCCTTTTTCCTTTTATAATGTGTCAATCCTAGAAGAAAATGACATACTACTTACTTGCTACTTTCCTTTACAGATGATTTCTGGCTCTTCTGGGATTTAAAAGTAAGTAAATTTAATAAAATTTTAGAGGAATGACTCGGTATTTCTGGTCACTAGATATCTTGCCATCTTGCCTGCGGAATGTCCTCATCACTTCTCCAAGGGAGGTGACCCAAGAGGGACATCTAGTCAAGGTGTACTTAGATTTACTCTTTTTCTTTGCTTTCTTGTTCATGTGCCTCTGAACTTAATTTCTGGGTAACTGGGGCTTTGGGGATTCGTGGAAGAACTATAACCATGGCCTGTTTCCTTGAGTCATTTTAATTTAAGGGATTAACCAGTGTTCACTTAGCTGGACTTTTAGCCTGTGGCACATTAACTCATCCAGAGGCCTTAACGGTAGGTGTGATGGTCATCCAGTGATCCTTGCTGCGAAACTGGGTCTTCATGGGTTTCTTTAATCTTCTGGATTAAACAATTTCTCATTTTTATCTTTTTGTAATTGAGCAGTAGCCTCATCCTACCCAATAAGTACTTCAACTTGTGAACTCTACCCCTTTCATTTCTGCTTGCAATTTGATGAATTCTGAGTTCATCTCTTCCTTGTACATTTTGTCAAATGCAGCCAACAACAACCATAAAACATTTTGTTTTCTTTCTTTTTTTTCCCCCCTTTAATAAAGAAAGATTCTGTGCCTTCCATGCTTTCCCAAGGGACAATTTGACCACTCCACAACGTGAATTGCCCCTACGTAACTTATTTCTCCCATCCTCCAGTAGCAATTTCCTGAATGCCTCCCAACTAAGCCAATGTGTAGTACGTTAAGGTTTTTAAAAAATGGAGCCACTTTCTGTATCAGGATGGGTAAGGTTGTCCTACAGTAACGACCACAGAATCTCAATGCCTCACGTAACTTTTTTTCTTGCAACTTGTCTAGGGACTTTGCTCTAGGTCAGGGGTCGTCAAACTACAGTCCACAGGCAAAATCCGTCCTGTTGCCTGCTGCTGTAAATAAAGTTTTACTGGAAGACAGCCTTGCCCATTTACTTATGTCTGTGGCTGCTTTTGCTCTACCATGGCAGAATTGAATAGCTGTGACAAAGTGCATAGTCCACTGAGTCTAAAATATTTACTGTGTGACCCCACAGAAAATGCTCACTGATCCCTGCTCTGAGTCTCTGAGACTCAGGTTGACCAAGCAGATACCATCTAGGGTGTGGCTGTTCATTTTGGGAAATGAGAAGAATACAGCAAATCACTTGCAGGCCCTTAAAGCACTTTCATTGACCAAAACAAATCCCATGGCCACACCAAAGTTCGAGGAATAGTGTTAAGTCTTCCATGTGCCTCAAAGGAAAACCAGAAATATTTGGAAGACAACACTAGATTAACACATGGTTATGTCTCCATTTATATAATTTCTTTAGAAATCTTTTTTAGTGAGGTGAAACATTCAGTAAAGTGTGTAAATGTTGAGTGTATGCCTCAGTGGATTTTTATATACACCCTTGAACCCATCACCCAGATCAAGATACTGAACCTTTCTAGCACCCCAACAAATGCCCTTGTGTCCCTCCCGCACACAGATAAACACTACTCTGACCTTGATCACCGTAGATTACTTTTGTCTTTTCAAGGCTTCGTGTAAATGTAACAATTATATGTACTCTTGGGTCTTTTGTTCACTACTGTGTGACTCATCCATGTTGCATGTAGCAGCATTTTTTACTTACGTGCAGTATTCCATTGTACGACTACCGCAATTTAAAATTCCATTCTACTGTTGATGGAAATTTTGGTTGTTTCCAGTTTGTGGTTATTATGAATAAAGTCGCTATAAACATTTTCGTATCTGTCTTTCAGTGATCGTGTGCACCCATTTCTCTTGGTATATTATTCCCTGCTTCCATACTTATCTGTAATTATTCATGTAGCAACCAGAGTGATCCCTACTGTAAAATATAAATCAGACCATGCCATTCCTCTGCTCAAAATCCTCCAATGGCTTAGTATAATTACAATAAAATCCAAGGTCTTTATCACAGTCTACAAAGCTTTGCATGATCTGCCCCCACACGTACCCTTTTGCTTCCTACCCTGTTTTCCGTCGTATCCTCAATCCCTTTACCTTTCCCCAGTCACTCTGCTCTGTACTGGACACTGCCTTTTGAGTTGGGGAATCAAGATACATGATTCGACCCTGTCCTTAAAGTGGCTGTGATCTACATGGATAATTTTAACAAGCCATAACTCTGGTGTGTGTCAACCAATTACTACTTCTGTAGGGAGTAAGAGGCAAATTTGCCCTATGATTGAACTGTTAGTGTAAAATAATTCACAATTATAAAAGTGTAAAATAAGTTACAATCCCTGTAAGGGATTTAGAGGGTAAGATTAAAATGTACAAGTTCCCCGATAAGTTTAAGAAATGTGTACTTCTACTGATTATGAATGAGAGTTCACCAACTTGACTACTCTTCTATTTTACTATTTACATGTTCACTTCCATGAGGCATAGGAGGGAGCTGGGGGTGGAGGAGGTGAGAAGACACTGGAATAAATAAAGAAGTGCTGATACTAAGCACAATCCACAATCGCACAGTCATGGCAAAGGGCCTCCTACACATGGTACCATTGGTACATTATGGATTATTATAAAATAACAAAATTGACTTAAGGTCTTTCCACATATTTTTACTTTATTAATACATAGTTGAAGTACAATAAACTGCACAGTTTAAAGTATAAAACGTGATTGGTTTTGACATAAATGCATAAAAGTCACCGCAATCAAGATAATGAACACTTCATCACCCCACAAAGTTTGCGGGTTTTGACTACTGGGGAGGGAAATACACTCCAATTTAAGTGGGGATGGGGGAAAAGAACTTTTTTAAAGAATATGAGCTTCTCTCAGAACCCTTTATTGTTGACTTGCCTCTCTGAACTTTCTTACCACTTTTGCCAGCCAGGATTTGTACATCTTCCTGGCTATTTCACCACCCCACTCCAGGGCCACTGGCCACTGACCCGGTCTCCTGATATGTCAATTCAACATTCCGGGCACGAACCATGGCAGTGCTGTCTGGTGGTCTTTTCCCTGAGGCCAGGTGCATATACCTGGAGTGGAGTGATGGCTACGAAGGGAAGGGTCCGCTACCGTATTTGGTGGGGCTTTCTGATTGTAAGAGACCAACTTGTGTTAGCTTAAAGGGAAACAAATAAGGGTATCATTATGAGTATATGAGTATCTCATGGAAACCAAGTAGGGGAATTAAATTCAGCTGTCATCCAACAATCACTTAATGAAAGCCTCCTTTTTTTTTTTTTTAATGTTTATTTATATTTGAGAGAGAGAGAAGAGGCAGAGTACAAGAAGGGGAGGGGCAGAGAGAGAGACGGAGACAGAATTGAAGTTCTGAGCTGTCAACGGAGCCCAACGTAGGGCTCGAACCTATGAACTGTGAGATCATGACCTGAGCCGAAGTCGGACGCTCAACTGACTGAGCCACCCAGGTGCCCCCCCTTTTTTTTTTTTGGATTTTCTTAGGAAATTTTCCATTAAATTAAGGTTTTCAAATTTATTATGTGGCTCAGAACACTTTTCTTTTGTTTCCTCTGTACCTCTGGTTATATTTCTTGTCTCATTCCAAATGTTTGGGCTTTCTCTTTCTCTTAATTAGCCTCACTACAGATTTTTATTTTTTTGTCCTTTTCAATTAATTTGCTCCTGTGTTACATCGGTGCGTATTTCAGTGCTATTATTTTCTAACGTGTTGTTTTCTGCTTTTATTTTCTTTAACTCATTCTTCCTATTTTTGTATTCTTTTATTCCCCTTGATTATTTTTTCCATGCCCTTGAATTGAATATTTTTAAACTTGGTTTAATAACTAACCTACCTTCATTGTACATCAAACCTAGTATCAATATAGAGTAAATTTCTAAGGCCTCTATTTATGGCTTTTGTTGACTCAAATTCTCATTTGACTGATGTGGATGCTATCGCACCACTGAGATACCTCCTTTAGCACTGGGGTTCTTATTTCCTCTCTGAAAACCAGGAACATTTTCATATAATTACAACGCTATTGTCACACTGAGTTAATTATTTGACAAAAACTAATGCCTAGTTCACATCCAGTTCTCCTCAGTTGTTCTAAAGATGGACTTTTTACGAACAGTTTCTTCAAATCAGGATCCAAGCAAAGTCCACACACTGTATGTGGTTGTTGCATCTTGTAAATTTCATTTAATCCAGAGACGTCCCTCTGCATGCTTCCCATTTCCTCCTGCCATTATCTTGTTGAATAAGCCGGGCCTGCTGCTGTATGGACTGTCCCTGTGCCACGTTGATCTGTTTTCTTCCTTGTACTGTTCCAGTTGTTCCTCTATCCCCCATATTTTGTGGGGTCTTGCAGTTCATGCTAGAGGCTTGATTTGATTTAGGTTGGACTGTTGTAGCTAGAATACTGAAAATATGGTCATGTGAGCTTCCTGCTGCCTCACAGCAGGATTTGGTCTATACATGCCTTCCTCCCTCCCTTCCTTCCTCCCTCCCTTTCTTTCTTTCCTTCTTTCTTTCTTCCTATGTTTATTTATTTTGAGAGAGAGAGTGCATGCATGCGAACAGGGGAGGGGCAGAGGGAGAGAGAGAGAGAGAGAAGGAGAGAGAAAATCTTAAGCAGACTCCGCTCTCAGCACGGAGCCTGATGTGGGGTTCGATCCCATGACTTGGGCTGAAATCAAGCGTTGGACACTCAACAGACTGAGCCACCCAGGTGTCCCTGGCCTGCCCATTTTTAGTAATGGTAGGATTGGTCAGTGGTTTCAAGGGTCGAAGCCTCATCCTGCCTCTGTCAGATTCCCTCCCAGTGTTTTACCTGATAGCTTTGGTCCACTGGTCATTGTCTCCCGGATCCATCTTTCATTAGGACTTATAACAATAATATAGTTGCCTTTTTAACTCTATCACTTTTTCTACACTTATGAGCTGAATTCTTCTGTAAAGCAGAACGTTTCCTTAATAATGAGGACTATTTAGTTACCTTGAAATACAGTTGCATGCCAAAGAGTCACAGACAAGATCTGCAAGGGTAGGAATTTACTTTGCTTTACTGATGAAATCTCCAGTACTGACTTCGGTGCCTGGCCCTAGTAGGCCTGCACCAAATACTTGTTGAAGGGACAACAAATGCATAATTCTTCCTCTTTAATTGCTAATTCTCAGAGTTAGGAGTTGGTGTCTCTGTTTCACTCATTTGGTTTTGGTTTTTTACTTGCAGACTTCTTGCATTTTAATCAAACCTTTTATTTATAAACTTGAAGACTTCATTGTTTCAGTTTGCAGTTATTTTCATGCTCATGATGCCTCATCTTTGACTGTTGGCAGCTTCTTCAAGTCGGTTCCTGTGTCCTTTGCCACAATCCCATCGGTCTTTGATAGCTGCCATGCTTTTCTGTGTAAGATGCTCCAGGCTCATCTATCCCTATCCATACTTGGTTCGGAGTCCCAGTTCCTTGAGTAGAGAATGGTTGGAGAGATCACCATTAGGTTGTTGGTGTTGCTTGTTATTAGCTGTCATTGCTTCTGGGGCTTTCTGGTGCATGGAGCTAAGAAATACATGCTTTAAGGCCATATTAATATTTCCATGTTAAAAAAAATTTTTTTAATCTTTATCTTTGAGAGAGAGAGAGAGAGAGAGAGAGAGAGAGAGAGAGAGAGAGGAAAGTGGGAGCTGGGGAGACACAAATCTGAAGCAGGCTCCAGGCTCTGAGCCACCAGCATAGAACCTGACACGGGGCTCGAACTCACGAACCGCAAGTTTGTGACCTGAGCCGAAGTTGGACGCTTGCCTGACTGAGCCACCCAGAAGCCCCTTAGTATTTCCGTTTTAACTTAACATTGCGGAATTGGTATTTAACTTTTATTTAACTTTGATCTTATACTAATATTTCATTTCTTTTATGCTGAAAATATTTGTTTCTAAAAGTTATCATAGTAACTTACTTGCTTTACCTGCATTACACATGAAATTCTTTCAAAATAACATTTTAAATAATTTAGTAATATTAACGCTAGTAAGATTAAGACTTCTCAAATGAAGGTGAGATTTCTGTGCAGTTCTAGTTGTCTTTACAATTGCCTTTACAGTATATTCCTCTAAGAATGTACAGTCAAAAGACTGTGCTCTAAAGTTAATTGAAATCAGGGATGCCCGGATGGCTTAGTCGGTTGAGCGTCTGAATTCGACTCAGGTCATGATCTCGCGGTCTGTGAGTTCGAGCCCCCCGTCGGGCTCTGTGCTGACAGCTTAGAGCCTGGAGCCTGTTTCAGATTCTGTGTGTCTGTCTCTCACTCTGCCCCTCCCCTGCTCATGCTCTGTCTCTCTCTCTCTGTGTCAAAAATAAATAAACATTAAAAAAAATTTAAAGTTAATTGAAATCAGGGGCACCTAGTTGGCTCAGTCGGTTAAGCGTCTGACTTTGGCTCAGGTCATGATCTCAGTTCGTGGGGTTGAGCCCCGCATTGGGCTCTCTGTTGACAGCTCAGAGCCTGGAACCTACTTCAGATTCTGTGTCTCCCTCTCTCTCTGCCCCTCCCCTGCTCGTGCTCTGTCTCTCTCTGTCTCTCAAAAATGAATAAACATTAAAAAAAAAATTTTTTTTTAAATAAAGTTCATTGAAATCATTGTTTTTGTTTGTATGGTTATGTCATCAACTTGATATTCATTTAACTTTACTGGTTTCATTTTGGGACAAGTTTAAGATTGTTTTTTATTTTTTATTTGATATTATGTTTTATATATAAAAGGAAGTATTTCTTCTGAAGATAAAACTGTATGATGTTTCATTTTCACCCTTTTCCTTGTGATGCAAGGTAAGACTGCTTGAAATTAACCCTGTGTTCTCACCATGGATTGTCTAGAAAATGAACCAGCTAGCTTCTCGTCCTTCTCCTTGATGGGATGATAGCACCTGTGAAGAGTCAGAGCCAACTACAGAATTAGAGGGATACCTTCCATACAAGACTGCTCTCTCTTCTGAGACAAAAACAAGTTCGGGGGGGGGCTCCCGAAACTAACTCTTGGGTTCAATTGTGTGCTGACTAGAAGGACTCAGAACTCACTGAAAGCTGCTGTACTCAAAATTGTAGTTTATTTCAGGGAAAGGATACATACAAAAATCAGTCTAGGGAAGAAGCATATGCAGCAGAATCCAGCAAAGTATCAGACGTGGAGCTTCCTTTGTGCTCTTCCCATGGAATCAGGATGCATTACTATCCTGGTGTTGATGTGTGACCAAAGGCATCGAGCATTGTCATCCAGGAAATCTCACTTGAACTTCAATGTGCAGAGTTTTTACTGGGGCTCTATTACATAAGCATGACTGACTGTCTACATGGCTGGTCTCACTCTCCAGTCTCCAGTCACTCTGGGTGTGATTCAAAGCCCACAACTAAAGTGCATTGTTAGACTACTGGGCCTGACCAACAGCCCCCTGCTAAACAAAGACACTCCTATCAGGCATAGTGTTCCAAGGGTTTCAAGATCACTTCCTAGAAGCCAAGGGTGAAGGCCAGGCCTCTTTTGGGGTAAGGTTAATTTTTTTAAAGTTGAGATATAATTAACATAATTAAACTCCTTACTGCATAGCACCTAAGCTCAGCTTCTCATGCAACCTGTAGCTCCCCTCCTGCATAAAAGATTTGTAAGGGGCGCTTGGGTGGCTCAGTCGGTTGAGTGTCCGACTTCGGCTCAGGTCATGATCTCGCGGTCTGTGAGTTCGAGCCCTGTGTCCGGCTCTGTGCTGACAGCTTGGAGCCTGGAGCCTGCTTCACATTCTGTGTCTCCCTCTCTCTCTGCCCCTCCCTGGCTCGTGCTCTGTCTCTCTCTGTCTCAAAAATAAATAAATGTTAAAAAAAAAATTAAAAAAAAAAGATTTGTAAAATCTCACAGGCTTCAAGGTCCCTGGGTGCAGGATAAGTGACTTTCCCAGACAACCCTTGTGAATCACTGGCACATCCAATCCCAGACTGCCTGGTATCGAACAGACTGTTTAGATCACTTTACCACTTGAACCAGTGCGGGGAGGGGTTCCTCCAACAGAACTCCTTGAACATACACTGTTGTCCAGCAGATGCCCTGGCCCTGGTACCCCTGTCCATGGGATGATGGAGAGACTGCACGATGTACGCGTCTTTGTTTTGCCGACTCTGGTCTTGTGAGTTTTCCCCAGGACAGCCAATTCCTTACCCATGCTCTGTGAGGGCATATACTTCATCTCAATCCCTTGTACAAAAAATGGCAGCCCCAAAGGGACCAGACACAGCATTATCTAAATTCTCTTTGGCACTTTGTAAAATGAACAATACAAACAACGTTATCTTGGAGATTGCTTCAAATGGATACAAAAGAGCTCTTCCACATTCTTTTTAATGCTATGTAGTATTCCTTTGTGTGAACGCACCTAGTTTATTCAACTACTCCTGTAGATTGTTTCCAGTCTTTTATTTTTACAAAGAATGGGCTCATGACTTACTTTGTGTGTAGGTCATTTCACGGTTTTGTCAGTGGAACTTTGAGGTGGAGATCCAGAAGTGGAACTTCTAGGTTAAAGCATAAGTACGTTCATTATTTTCCTAGATGTTGCCATATTTTCCTCCTTGGTAGTTGCTTTGTTTTTTATCCTCACCAGCAATGTACGTATATCTGTTTCCTAACAGTCTTAGAAGAAACAAAAGTTGTAAAACTTTTGGATTATTTCCAATCTGATGGTTAGGAAATGGTGTTTTGGTGTACCTCTACTTTATGCTTCTCTCTCTTTTTAAAAAAAATTTTTAAATGTTTATTTATTTTTGAGAGGGAGAGAGAGAGACAGCGTGAATGGTGGAGGGGCAGAGAGAGAGGGAGACACAGAATCAGAAGCACGTTCCAGGCTCCGAGCTGTCAGCACAGAGCCCAACGTGGGGCTCGAACTCACAAACTGTGAGATCATGACCTGAGCTGAAGTCAGACGCTCAACTGACTGAACCACCCAGGCACCCCTATGTTTCTCTTATGAAAGAATAGTTTTTTAAAAAATATATTTAATGATTATTTGTAATTTTTTTTCTGTGAACCATCTGTTCAAACCTTTTGCCTATTTTTCTGTTGGGCTGTTGGCCTTTACAATTTTTAGGAGCTCTTTATGTGTTAGGGATATTAGTCCTTTGTGATAGAGGTTACAGATTTTTACCCAGTGTGTCATTTTGTTTCTGATTTTTTTTCCCTAAGAGAAAGTTTTTTTTTTGTTGTTTTTTGTTTTTTTTACAAACCTCTAGCTACATTGACGAAGGAAATAAGAGAAGACTCAAATTACTAAGATCAGAAATGAAAGAAGGGAACATTACTTATAAAAATAAAAAGCGTTATGAAGAAACACTATATCAACTGTATGCCAATAAGTTAGATAACTTAGATGAAATGGACAGATTCCTAGAAATACACAAATTACTAAAATAGACCTGAGAAGAAATAGACCATCTGAATAGACCAGTTACAAGCAAAGAGATAGAATTAATAACCAAAAAATTACCCACAAAGAAAAGCCCAGGCCCAGATAGCTTCACAACGGAATTCTACCACACATTTAAAGAAGAATTAATATCAATTCTTCTCAAACTCTTACAGAAAATAGAAGGAAAGAAAATACTTCCCAACTCATTCTGCGAAGTCAATGTTACCTTGATGCCAAAACCAGAGACATCAGAAGAAAACCACAAATATGCCTTACGAATATAGATGCAAAAATCCTCAAATAAATACTGTCAAGTTGAACGCAGCAACATATGAAAAGAATTGTCCACTATGAACAAGTTAGATTTTTCCCATTGAAGCGAGGTTGGCTTACCATCTGAAAATCAATGAACATAATATATCATGTTAATAAGATAAAAAAATAAAGACCACACAATGCAGGAAAGGCATTGCACAAAATCCAACATCCTTTCACGATTAAAACACTCAACAAACTTCATAGCATCAAAAAGAACAAAATGTTTAGGGATAAACTTCGCAAAAGTAGTGCAAAACTTGCATTTTAGAAACTACAAAACGTTGAAATATTGAAAATGGAAAATATTCAGTTTGTTCATTCTCTCATTGGGGGTAAATCTTCAAGTAACTTTTTCTAAAAATATAGTTGTTTTTTTTTTAACTCTATAGTTCAAAGTCTATACTTCACAAAATGTTGTGGGATACATCTAGGTAGGGAGGGGTCTTTCCACTGACTTTTTTTTCCATGGAGGAGCTAACATGCAATGGATCTGTCCAGTTCATTGGCCTTTTGGGTGGGAAGTTAAGGGTGGAGAAGGGATGTTTAAAAAAAATTTTTTTTTTAATGTTTATTTTTGAGACAGAGAGAAACGGAGCATGAGTGGGGGAGGGGCAGGTAGAGAGGGAGACACAGAATCCCGAAGAAGCAGGCTCCAGACTTCGAGCTGTCAGCACAGAGCCCAACATGGGGCTCGAATCTACCAACTGTGAGATCGTGACCTGAGCCGAAGTCAGATGCTTAACCAGCTGAGCCAGCCAGGCGCCCCTGGGATGTTTTAAAATGCAAGTTTTGTTACTATTCAGATACGGTGAAATCAACACATCAGGAGATGACTGTCACTGAAAAGATAACTTATGATTCACAGTTCCCAAGAAGGGGGGCACTCCACACTATGTAGGGCACAGGGGGAAACACCAGGGTAGGTCAGGATTTATGAGGAATGAGGGGAGAGCATAGGCAGGGTTTCCATGGGAGAGACAAAGCAAGGCAGGGTGAGCAGGTTTAGGATTGGCTGGTTTGAATAATCTCAGCTGGGAATATGGGATATGGGGGCTCTCTCTAGTTGTCTAGTACCTGGCCAGGGGATGATTAGGGCAGAAGAATATTGTCTCTTCGAGTGTAAGCACCAGATGGAGGAAGGGGGGCCAGAGTACAGACTCTGGATTAGGTTGTTTTACAGATGACAGGCATGCTCAAAGGGAAGTCGTTTGCTATGTGTAGGGATTAGCTACCCTGGGGCCTCTCCTGGGTCAGGAAGGACCCAGATGCCAGAAAGTCAGGAAAACAGAAAATTAGAAAATATAGTTAACAGGAGGGGGTGACTACCATTCCAGATCCCGTAATTTTCTGGCAGAGGAACGGCAAGTCCCAGCTCAGGGATAGCTGGTTTATTCTTACAGGTGTTCAAGGGACTCATTTTAGGAGTTTCCTTTTCAAAAGGATACTGGCTCTTTCTTCAAGCATGAACATGTCAATCAAGGGCAAGCCAATGGCTTGATGGAGAAATGAGTTCTGGCTTTTGTGCTTAGCTTGGGCTCCTCGAGTTTCCGTGTAACCAGGCAAGCCTACCAGCTCATGACTGCTGTCAGATTAAGTACTACCTAGGGCATCTGGTGTAGGGTCCCCCTGGTAGATCACATGAGTCATCAAGACAAATCAGAACCTCAGTCTCCTAAAAAAGGAAAATCATCTGTTAGTTGGAATATAAAGAATGGTGGTGAGGGTTCCCTTATGGCCTCTTGCTTGTAACCCTTCTTTGCTGCTCCTTTACCAAGTATGCTTGACTGTTATCCCATCTCTTGAACACGGGCAGAGAGACTAGACAGTAGTTATCCAGGCAGCCTGAAAAACACCGTCCTTAGTTGGTAGTTCCAAATAGATCTTTGCTTGCCTCCACGGTCAGCCACTTTAGAGAATGTATGTTCTTCTCTGCCTGCTACCAAATGCCAATAATTGTTAAAGCTTATGCGTGGCCACCTGAAGGTCTCTCATCTTTTGTGTATGTTTGAAGACTCCATAAGAAAGAGATTTTAAAAAATGAATCACATTTATATCCATCAGGATGGCCACTATAAAAAAAAGCGGAAAATAAGTGTTGGGCAAGGATGCGGAGAAATTGGTGCCCTGATGCACTTTTGGTGAGAAAATGTAAAATGATGCAGTCACTATAAAAAACAATATGGCAGTCCTTCAAAATATTAAAAATAGAAATATCTGATGATCTGGTAGTTCCAATTCTGAGTATGTACTCTAAAAGAGGAAAACCTGGGACTTGAAGAGATATCCATAGGCCCAAGTTCATAACATTGTTGTTCACAACAGCCCAAACGTGGAAACAGCGGATGAATGCATAAGCAAAATGTGGCATATACATACAGCGGAATGTGACTCAGCTTTAAAAAAGAAAAAAATTCTGACATGCAGTCCAACGTGGATGAACCTTGAGGACATCATGCTAAGTGAGAAATAGCTGGTCACAAAAGGACAGATACTGTTTGATTCTACTCTAGGTGTCAAGTTCATAGACAGAAAGTAGAAAGATGGGTGCCAGAGGCTGAGGGATATTTAATGGATGTAGAGTTTCAGCTTTGCCACGTGAAAAAGGTTCCAGAGATGGACAGCGGTCATGTTTACACAACGATGTGAACATACTTAAGATGCTTAAGATAGGGGGATGCCTGGGCTGTTCGGACGGTTAAGCTAAGCGTTTGGCCCTAGATTTCGGCTCCGGTCATGATCTCACGGTTCGTGGCACTGAGTCCTGTGTCAGGCTCTGTGCTGACAGCGTGGAGCCTGCTTGATATTCTTTCTCCGCCTCCCGCTCTCTGCCTTCCCCTCCTCTCTCTCTCAAAATAAATAAATAAACTTAGAAAAGAGTTAAGATGGTAACTTTTATGTTATGTGTATCTTACCACAATTTAAAAAAAAGAATCAAGTTTGGGACGCCTGGCTGGCTCAGTCAGAAGAGCATGCAGCTTTCGATCAGGGGTCCTGAGCTGGAGCCTCACGTTGGGTGTAGAGATGACTTAAAAATAAAATCTTAAAAAAAAAAAGAATCAAGTTTAAATACTCCGGAAAGTTAAATGTAAGCCTATCCCATGACTCAGCCATTTTACTCCTAGGTATTTACTCAAGAGATATGAAAACATATGTGACCAAAATGTTCATTGTTAAGGAATATTCATAGCACTTTGAGTCAGAATAATCAAAATCTGGCAATAAGCCAAATGCCCATCAATACGAAATGGATACACAAAATGTGTTCTATTCCTACAATGAAAGACTAATCTGCAACAAATACCCATACATATAACAACACGGATGAATGCCAACAACGCTACTCTGAGCAAAAGAAGTCAGGCCAAAGGGAACATAACTATTTAAATGAAAGTTAAGAATGGAAGAATCTAAATGATGGTGATACTATCGTGATGGAAATCAGAGCCGGTGGGGGAGGGAGGGATGCAGAGAGGGCAGGGAGGTGAAAGTAAGGGTTAAATGTGTGTGTGTGTGTGTGTGTGTGTGTGTGTGCATGTGTTATTGACGAAAAAGGTTCAAGAAGGAACTTACAGGGGTTGATGGAAATACCCTGTATCTTGACGGGGGTGGTAGTTCTATGGGGGTACACATTTGTCAAAACTCGTAAACTGTATACTTCGCATCTGTGCATTACTATATATTATTTATACTATATCATAAACAGTATTTAAAAAATGTCCTCTGGGGCACCTGAGTGGCTCAGACGATTGAGCAGCTGACTAGGCTTAGGCCCAGAAATCATGGTTTGTGAGTTTGAGCCCTGCATTGGATTCACTGCTGTCAGAGAAGAGGCCGCTTTGAATCCCCTGTTCCCCCCCCCCCCCCCCCTCCCCCCCCCCACACACTCTCTCTCTCTCTCAAAAATAAATAAAACATTAAAAAAAATATCTTCTCTCTGCTCTCTCCCTCTGCTCCTGGGGCCCGTGAAGCAAGGCTGAAAAAAAAATAATGTGGTTTTCACACTATTCTCTGGGCTGCGACGTGTATCATTTAGAAAACAACCATTGCTCAAAAAAAAAAAAAAAAAAAAAAAAAAAAAAGAAAAGAAAAAGAAAAAAAGAAAACAACCATTGCTCATGTCTAACGAGCAGGTCTGCCTGCAACAAAACACAGGCAGCAGGTCGCGCTGGCTGGTGCAGCCCCCTAGCCAGTGTCGCGGGCAACAAAGCGGGACGTGAGAGAGAGCAGGTGTGAGCTTCCTGCAGCGGGACAGCGCCACACAGGGGCAAGCGACGGGCCAGGAAGGTGGCGGGGCTCAAGAGGAAGGGTGCTTGGTGAACCGCGGGCCTGCGGCATTATCTTCGGCTTCAGTGAGAAGCTGGTTTCCCTGGCGACGGGAGCCTACTTAATGAGCGGTGCCGGGCAGCGGGCACGAACACATCCAAAGCAAGCATGCACAGAGACGCAGCACCTCCTCACCAGATACTCCCTTTCACTCTGCATTCTCAGCTCTGTTGATGGTTAAAAACAAAATCAGGAGCTGCCAGAAGATAATGACAAAAAGCTTCGGTGCCCCCACTCACTGCTCTCCTCCCACACGGCTATGCTCTGGTAATAACCGCGCGTAGGCTTTTGCTTATACTGGTTCTTTTGGTTGCATATGAATCACCGTATATCATGCACTCGACTGATCCACTGTCCACATTATCCCTTTATTGCCTATTAAAAGAAATAAAGACTTAGAGAATCCATACCACGCCGTTTCTCCTTTCCTTCTTCGTGTGTCACTATTCCTCTGGGATCATTGGTTTTTGTTCCAGTGGTTACTTTTGAAAATTTAGGTGCTATTCTTTTTTTTAAAAATGTTCAGTGTTTATTTTTGAGAGAGAGAGAAAGAGAGAGAGAGAGGGAGGGGCAAGGGCAGAGAGAGAGGGAGGCACAGAATCTGAAGTAGGCTCCAGGTTCTGAGCTGTCAGCACAGAGTCTGCCGTGGGGCTTGAATTCATGGACCGTGAGATCATGACCTGAGCCAAAGTCAGACGCTTAACCCACTGAGCCACCCAGGCGCCCCTAGATGCTATTCTTAAACTATTTGCTTTTTCTCTGTCAATTTTCACCAGTTTCTCTCAGCTCTGCCCCATTCAGCCCTCCATCCCTCATCTCACTTCTACCTCCTAGTGCCTCTGGCCATCCAGCCCGGGGTTAGAAGGTTCTGTTCAGAAATCAGAACTATTCCCTATACCTGGTACCGAGGTGATGATACACGCTTTAAAATAACAAATAATCAATTGCTATGACATGATTAGCTACATTTTCTCCTATGCTTACAATGTTACAGCCCTGGGCTCCTCAAAGGAGGATGTTCCTAGCAAATCATCAGATGAATTCTTTTTCTTAAACTACCAACCACAGTTGCTCAAATGCATATCACATTTTAGTTTGCTTCGAAGACAGGTCATAACTTTACTGTCTTTTTGGAATTTTTTGTTGCCCCTCCCTCTCATTGGGAGAAGTAAAAGACTTTTTCATCACACCCCTGATAGTTTCTTTTTCATTCTAAATAGTGCAGTGTCTACTCTAGAATTCTTCTTAAGGACATCTCTTTGGAGGTGATTGACCTTCGGATTTCTTTCAAAACCTGCTGCAAGCTATCATCCTGAGATTTCTTTTCATTAGATGAGCAAGGTTAGTTTTCTATGTTTCTTGTTAGTTTCTATGTTAGTTTCTTGTTTTCTATGTGCACCTCACACTTGATTTCTCTGCCAACATCTTTAATTCTCTTCTTCACAAAGACTAAATAGTAGATAAGCCATTTTATCTCTGAGTCTTTACAGGTATAAAAATGGTTTTAGTTCTCAATCTTTTTTTTTTAAAGTTTATTTACTTATTCATTTATTTTGAGAGAGGGAGAGAGAGAGAGAGGCAGGGGGAGGGGCAGAGAGAGAGAGGGAGAGACAGAGAATCCCAAACAAGCTAGATGCTGTCAGCATAGAGCCCGACAGGGGGCCCGATTCCACGAACCATGAGAGCCAAAATCAAAAGTCGGATGCTTAACCGACTGAGCCACCCAGGTTCCCCTAGGTCTCCATTTTGATAGCTAGTATGGGTAGGTACAGATTTCCAGGTTCAAAATTATTTTCCCGCAGGCCTTGAAGGTGTGCTTCACTAATTCATTGAACGCTTTACAAATTGTGAAATAGAACACAAATATAGAAAGGTGCATAAACACAAATATTTATCTTCATGGATTGTTATCAACCACCAGCCAGGCCATAAAATGACATTTTGGCCAAACCCTACAAGTCCACACCATACCTCTACCCTCAACTCATCTGCCCCTTTCCGACGATAGAGCTGCCCTTTCCTCTTGGAGCTATCCACAATTCTGACTTTTATGGAACTAATGCTTGCCTTTAAAAAATAATGTTATTATGCAAACACGCATCCCTAAACACACAGTCTAGTTTTGCTTATCTTTGAGTCTCACACAAACAGAATTCTACAGTGTATTTTGTATCTGACCTCATGTACTCAACATTATGTTTTGAGACTCATCCGTGTTGTTGCATGTAGCAATGGTTCATCCACTTACACCGATGTCTAGTGGATGAATCCAACACGATTCCACCTATGATGGATAGTTAGGTTGCTTCCAGTGCGGGGCTATTGTGAATAAGCTGCTGTAAACATCCTTATACATGGCTTTTGGTGCTGATTTGAGGAGAATTTTTGACTGTTTGTTCTACCAGCTAGTGATACAACGTTAAAATTTCCCACCAGCACTGTGAATTTCTCTTTCTCTGACACCTCTTGCTTTACACATGTGAAGGACGTTATTCAGCACATACACATTTTAAATTAATTACTTAATATTGCTAATTCTTCCTGATGACTCGAAACTTAAAAAAAATTTTTTTTGATGTTTATTTATTTTTGAGAGAGGGAGAGAGACAGAGCGTGAGTGGGGGAAGGGCAGAGAGAGAGGGAGACATAGAATCTGGAGCAGGCTCCGGGCTCTAAGCTGTCAGCACAGAGCCAGATGCGGGGCTAGAACTCACAGACGGTGAGATCATGACCTGAGATAAAGTCAGACACTTAACCAACTGAGCCACCCAGGTGCCCCTTGAACCTTTTATCATAGTGAAATGTCCCTCTCTAATGTTTAAAAAAAAAATGTTTATTTACTTATTTTGAGGGGGGGGGCAGAGAGAAGGAGAGAGAAAGAATCTCAAGCAAGCTCCATGCTGTTAGCACAGAGCCTAATGTGGGGTTTGAACTCACCAGCTGTGAGTTCACTAATCCGGGCTAAAATTATCAAGAGGCCGCTTAATGGACTGAGCCACCCAGGCGCCCCTCTAATGCTTTTTTAATCTAAATTCTGTGTTGTCTGATGTTAATAGGGTTAGATGAGCTTTCTGTCATTTCCTTATTGTGGTGAATTATGCATAATATAGAATTTTCCATTTTAGCCATTTTAAAATGTACAATTTAGCGGCATAAAGTACATTCACTATTTCATTCCAGAGTTTTTTCATCATTGCAAACAGAAATTCTATACCCATTAAATAGCAACGACGCCTTTCCCTTCCCCTCAGGGCCTGGTAGCCAATATTGTACCTTCTGTCCTTAGGGAATTTGAGTGTTCTAGGTGCCTCCAGAAGTGGGATCATATGCTATTTGTCTTTTTTGGGATAGCTTGTTTCACTTGTTTCTGGAGGTTTAAACAAACATGTTGTATCATCTTCACATAAATGCACTGAGCAGAGATGTTTTTTCTTCATGGACAGACCTCTGTCTCCAAATGGTTTAGGACAGACTGCTTGGGAGGCCGACACAAGACAAGGAATTAGCATCAGGGAGGCCCATGATTGACTGTGAAATGAGTAGCGCGTGGTCTTCCTTTTGTTTGACCTCAGTTGACGTAAAGAGCAATCTGTGTGATATTTATTTACACGTTATTGAAATTGGATCTGTAAAAGGGCGGGGCTTCAGCACGGTTTCCGCCTGCCTGGAGGTGAAGCCCGAGCCGGCCGCCTGGTGGTGTAATTACACACTCCTGCCTCACGGGGGCGGCACACCGAAATGAAAGGAGGGCTTGCTTGTCCGGGGAAGGAAGCTGGGGAAACGAAGCAGCACCATCCTATCATGGGAGGAAACAAAACCCTTTCCAAGGGTGGCGCCGCTCCAGGTGGCCGTCAGAAGGTGCTGGAAGCACTTTCTAGTTCCTGTCCCCTACCACCTCGTTTGCCCCTGCACCCTACAGTTCTCTTGTGAGACCACCCCATCGCAGCCACTCTGTTTCATGTGTCGCCTTACTGCCGGCATCCTCACCACCAGAGTCGCCGAGGGCTTTCCGTCCTTTGAGCCGTTAGTTTCATTCCAGGATTGTTCTGGTTTTGCTCCTCCTCCCACAGTGCAAGTCGGTTTCCCAGTCCTTGCCCGTGCTGCTCAACATTATTTTGGCCACCTCCCAAGCTCTGATAATGAACGGATTGTCACAGATACCAATTTGGAATTAGGGGCACCGACTCCTTACCCAGCCGAAAATCCACGAATAACTTTGGACTCCCCGAAACTTAACTACTAATAGCCTACTGTTGACCAGAGGCCTCACGGATAACATCAACAGTCAGTTAACACACACTGTATGTTAGAGGTATTATACGCTCTATTCTTACAATAAAGTAAGCTAGAGAAAAGAAAATAATGGGGCGCCTGGGTGGCTCAGTGGGTTAAGCGTCTGACTTTGGCTCAGGTCATGATCTCACCGTTTCCAAGTTCCCAAGTTCGAGCCCCACGTCAGGCTCTGTGCTGACAGCTCAGAGCCTGGAACCTGTTTTGGATCCTGTGTCTCCCTCTCTGTCTCTGCCCCTCCCCCACTGGTGCTTGCTCTCTCTCTCTCTCTCTCTCTCTCTCTCAAAAATAAATAAACATTAAACAAAATTTTAAAGAAAATGTTAAGAACATCATAAGGAAGAGAAAAATATATTTACAGTGCTATAGTGTATGATCTGCACATAAGTGGACCCACACTGTTCAAATGGTGTTGTTCAAAAGGTCAGCTGTGTATCCAGAAGCTTCCTGACACTGCTCTCATTCCCGATGTGTACTGTTTGTTCATTCACTCCTCAAGCATTGTCAGCTGAGTGCCAGGGAGCTGGGAACACAGGATAAAGAAGATGAAACCGTAGATTTGGAGGCGTTCACAGTGTAGTGGTAGATGACAAGTGAACAGTTCCAAAGCAATGTGCTGTGGGCTAACACTGAGACATGCAGTGAGCAGGAAGTGTTGAAAATGGAGAGGCCTGGGCTCGGTGGATGGGTCAGTCCAGGCGTTCACATGGGAGGTGACGACAGAGATGAGTCATATAGGGACTTGCGGGTTTGCCAGATGGAAGAGGGTGGGTCGAGAGGCCATATCGGGCTGCAGAATCACAACTATACATCATTAGTTCCTCAAAGTGTCTAGAGTTCAGTGAGGTCGGGCAAACCACAAGCAGCCTTAGCTGGACAACTGGATCTTGGTCGTCTTACTGCTTGTGTAGAGGGTTACCCAGAGGTCCCACCTTCCGCAGAGCGATGAGTCAGAGCAAAGGAGGAGAAATGAGGGGACAGTCCATTCCTGCGGCCAAGACCTACACAAGGAGCGCAGAGAGCGATGAAGGATCATGCCCATTCCTTGGACATTATTCCTGGCCTGGGAGCGTGAGAGTGATAGGTTCACGCCAACTATTGCGGGGGCCAGGGCAATGGTACAAATAGAGATCCACAGCCTGAAGCCTGCTCTCTTTCTCCTCCTATTTTCACCTCTGCCCCGCAGGATGAAGTACACATCACAGCGTGTGGGCACCCCAGCCCACAAGTTGAGCTCTGTCAGCAGCTCTCCATGCTCCTGGCAAACAGCCACTCGTTGGCTGCCCTTTGGGTGTGCACTGGGAGCTTGGTGCACTCTTGGAAGGACAGAGTCAAGAACCAGGCCTGGGCAGACGCTGAAAGAAGGCTTGGAGCCATTTGGGCTGGGAATTATGGTTCAGATCTTGGTCTACAAGGAAGGTGTGGGCTCCGGAGGGGCATGTCTCTTTGGGCCAGTGGACTCCTCACCCCCTAGGGAAGGGCATGGTCGGAGGAGAGACTGAATCCTGGAGCCTTCTAAAGCCATTGGCCACAGGAAGTGTTAAGAACAGAAATGTACTGGGGATACCTTAGGTAATGGGGCCTCTATTCATTTGCTGTGTCTGCTGTAACACAGTACTACAAATTGGGTGACTTAAGACAACAGAACCTTCTTCCCTCATAGTTCTGGAGGCTAGGTGTCAGCAGGGTTGCTTCCTTTGGAGGGCTCCAAGGGAGAATCTGTCCCATGCCTCTCTCGAGCTTCTGGTGACACGTGGCAATCCTTGGCTTGAAACCCAGCATTGTGACCTCTGCCTCCACCTTCACAGGGTGCTCCCCTGTCTCTGTGTCCTCACATGGCCATCTTCTCATAGAGGACACCAGTCTTACTGGATTAGGGCCCGCCCGAGTCCCGTGTGACCTCATCTTAACAAATTCTATCTGCAACAGCCCTATTTCCAAATAAGGTCCCATTCTGAGGTACTGGGGGTGAGCACTTCAACATTTTTCAGGGGAGGGGGAGGGAGGAGTGTTACAATTCAACCCACAACAGGACCTCACAGCGGGTCGCAGGCAAGCGACAAGGGAGGTGAGACATAGGTTCGCAGAAAGCACCTTTCAGACGGGCCTCCTGCATCCACAAGGTGGATGTTTCCTTGGCATAGCTTGTTTCTCACTGACTCTTGCTCATAAGAATTTTCTTATCATCTAACAGCACGGGGCCCAAGTCTGGGCGTGTGCCCCCAGTACTCATGCTGCATTGTCAATCAGCTGCTTTCGTTCC
>NC_064810.1:150579004-150675619 GCF_023721935.1 Panthera uncia
ACAAACTTTAAAATCTAAGGTGGGGCCCGGGAATCTTTGTAGACGAGTACCATGCAATATAATTTTCTGTAGTGATGTAAATGTTCTATATCTGCTCTGTCTCATGTGATAGCCTCTGGTCACATACGGCTAGTGAGCACTTGAAATGTGTGACCCATGCAACGGAGGAACTGGAAATTTCATTTTATTTAATGCATGTTAATTCTACTTAATTAAGTTAGTGGCCATCGTAGTGGACAGTGTAGTTTTAGACTTCAGCCCCAGCGTGGTCTTTCTCAGCAGCGTAGTAGTTGAGAAGACAGGCAGAGGGAGGGCCCAGGGCTATGGGCATAAAGGTAACTCTCCAGTCATAAAGATTAGGGTTTTATGGACTTTAATCCTTCCCCATCCTCACACATTAATGGGCTTGTTCGAAACACACTATCTTTGGGAAGGGTGCTGCTAGAGAGTTGGGGACCCTTGCTCCTGACCTGAGTCCACAAACTTAATCGTTTTGTTTTTTACATCTGGGGTCCCAAGTAAAGCGCCTTCAAGACCCTAGCTTTTCGTACCCGGACGGACAATATTCTAATGTACAGAGTAGGGTAAAAGAAGCTGTCACCCTCGGCTCATCCTGGGTGTCTCTGCGCCCCGTTTTGATGATTATGGCGACAACGTCTTTGGAGAGGATGGCTTTTGCACCTAGGTGAGAAATAAAGGGTCTTCCTGAAGACTTGTGCTGTTCTCTAAACCAGAGCTTCTGATGTTAATGGGAGCCATTTGGGAGGCTGTGAAAATGCAGATTTTGATTCAGCAGGTTCTGGGCAGGACCTGAGATTTTGCAGTTCTTGCAAACTACCTGGGGAAGCTAGAGCCCATTTGGAGGAGCAAAGCTTTAGTCCTAGAGTCAGGGTTACATACAGCAGTCCCCCGCCCCATCTGCAGGGGACACTCCCGACTCCCCGTGGACGCCCGCAACCGTGAACAGTACCGAACCCCAGATGTCCTATGTTTTTTCCTATTCATACATCCCTATGATAAAGTTTAATTAGGGCCCAGCAGGAGATTGAAAACAATAACTAATATTAAACAGAACCGTTATAACAATCTAGACTGTAAGAAGAGCTAGGTGAATGTGGTCTCTCTCGCTCTCTCAAAACACTTTATTTGTACTCTTCTGGCCCTTCTTGTGATGATGTGCGACGATAAAATGCCTGCCTGATGAGGCGACATGAGTCTGAGGTGGGCACTGCGACAGAGCCTTAGGGTACTACTGACCTTCTGACGATTTGTGAGCAGGACCACCGTCTGTTTCTGGACTGCAGTCGACCGTCGACCGTGTAACTGAAACCTTGGTGAGGGAAACTCTTTAATTGCCTTTCCCTGCCTCTCACGGCCACCACCAGGTGGCGGCAGGCCCACCGCTCTGGCCTCCGTCGCTCTTCTCTCAGGACCGGAGCCCTCATTTTCCTCATTTTGTACTATCTGATTCACTTAGAATGAGGACCATTCCAGGCCTCTGAGGCCTTCCCTCCAGGGCTCCAGTGGGAGCCAGCTGCGTTGTGTTGTGCACAGCCCTCGGAGGACACGAGAAGCTTCTCTCTGTGTGTGTGGGCTTCCCCCGTAGACGGAACTTGGGGCTCAGAGGCCCTGGTTTGTCATCTTACCAGCCCTCAGCACCGAGATGGTGCCCCATTTTCATACATACAGGAATCGACCTAAAAGATGTTCCTGATATGTTTTCCTTATTAAAAAAGCAATGTATTCTTTTTAAAAATTTCACAAAGTATAGAAAAGGAAAACAAGAAAATATTAATTTTCCATAAACTCACCTCCCTCCCCCCCCAAATTAATATGTTTGTGATTTGGTCATTTAGTCTTATTCCATGCTTTTAAGGTTATACATTTTTCTTTTCTTTTGTAAAAGTGAAATGAGTACATAAATTTAAATTGATAAAATGTGTGTACTAAAATTTAACCAGTTTTGCCTTTTTTAGCTTGAAAGAAGAATTTCAGGCAAAAATGAAATCTCTTTTTGAAATGGTTTGTTTCTATGTTCTAACACTTCTGAGCACGATTACAACTCCAGAAGATCTCTTTTCGTTCTAACTTTTGATTTAATTTTTTTCCAAAAATTTTTAAATGTTTATTTATTTTTAAGAGACAGAGAGAAACAGAGCATGAGTGGGGGAAGGACAGAGAGAGAGGGAGACACAGAATCCTAAGTAGGCTCCAGGCTCTGAGCTGGCCTCACGGAGCCCGATGTGGGGCCCGTGATATCGTGACCTGAGCCGGAGTCGGACGCTTAACCGACTGAGCCACCCAGGCGCCCCCCCAACTTTTAATTTTAAATCTGCTTATATATATATCTAGTAAACCTGATCATTGTAGAAAATTTGTAAAAACAGACTTTTATGTAAAAACAAACATTTATTTTATCCAGTCTTTTTGTTGTTGTTATTCAGCACTTACATAATCATCTTAAAAAAAAAATCTGTGATTATAATGTATAAGCAACTTTATATTCTGATGTTTCTCTTGTCTCTTATTAAGCTTATGGAAAATTTAGAACAAAACAGATTCAGAGTAATAAGCAAGTCGCCTGTGTCTGCCCAGAAACACCATCATCAGGGTGTTAGCACCTTTCCTTTTATGTGTCTTTTTAAACAGTTTTTTAAGTTTACTTATTTATTTTTGAGAGGGAAAGAGAGAGAAAGAGAGAGCACGAGCTGACAGAGAGGCAGAGACAGAGAGTCCCAAGCAGGTTCCGCACTGTCAGCACGGAGCCAGATGTGGGGCTCAAACTCACAGACCACGAGATCATGACCTGAGCGAAACCAAGAGTCAGATGCTTCGTCAACTGAACTGCCCAGGAGCCCCCTTTTACGCACCTTTACATTGTTGATATCATTCTCTGGTTTCTTTCCTGACGTGTGGAATTTTCTCTGACCCACTGCTTGACTATTCAGAACCACACAACCATGCGTTTATTATACAACCGCATCTAATTGTCTGTATTGTCAAGCTTAGTATATTTCTGTTCAGTTTCAAGAAGACTTTTATACTAGTTTCCCTAGTGGAAGAATGATGTTCTAGAAAAGCTGTTGATGGCGTGAGGTCGGGCACACGAGACTGTTGGAAGTGGCTCCTTTTCCAAGGGTCCGGTTGTTCTGTGAATTTCACTGTTGTGAAACACTGTTGTGTTGTTCTATGAATTTTCACTGTTTTCTATGTGTTCGTTGGCATTTTAGGATGAACTTGGGAGGGCTGATCTGGGAGTGCTAGTCAGTCAGTGTTACACCACATACACGTTTCCTGGGTCTCTGGCTGAGGTGATGTAGATCTTCCTTTGCCACGCGGTTTCCATCTCTTTTTCTGTGGAGGATGGTGTAAAGTGGGTCTTGCTTCTGTCTGGCACCTGGAGGTCTCTTGAGTAGAAGTCAAAGTGCGTTTGTCCCCGAGGTCAGTATGTATTGCTGTGTGGGTGTATGTGTGTGTGTTTCTGGTGCTCTGACTTGATGTGTTGAAAGGGGATCCCGGTGTATATCAGAAGGCACAGCAGGTAATGTTGGAACTGTGCTTGGATCCTGGGTCCCTTTCACCATTGTTGTGTGCTCCCTGACATGCTGTGCCTTCAGTGTGGGAAGCCAACACCCAAGGCTTGCTCTCAAGGAGACCGGCTTATGGAGCCAGTTTTGCTTGTGTTCCTTCAAACCAGGAGTGCTTGGGAATTTACACGCTCTCAGGGCAGCCTGTAGCCAGTGACACAGTGAGGTGAGCATTTGAAAGCCCGTCTCCCTGACTTCTCATGGGGACACCTGTTAGGAGTACTCACGTTGGAGCTCCCCTGTGGGTTCAGGCAAGGCCACCTGGCTTCCTCCCTGACCCCTAATCTGCTTCCCCCATTTCTCCGCTGGTCGCCTCCTTCATGAGCAGCTTGCACACAAATCCTTGACTCGGGGCCTGCTGCTGGGGAAGCTGATGAAGACAGGATGCTTTCAATCTTTTTCTCATTTTCAACTAGTTCATCTCTTTTAAAGCGTCCCTGCTCTATTAGAACATGACGTTGAATATTCGTTCGTCTCTGCACGATGTGATGGCACTTGACGCCGTGGGCCAGGCCCTTTCCACTGGGTGTGAAAACACACAACCTATGTGCTCAGTAAGATTCCGTTGTAAGCACGAGCGCTTTCTGAGTGTATCACCTGATAGCAAAATAAAACATTTGCCCTTTTCAACATTGTCTCCGCGGAGGTTTTCTAATCATGGCGACTTTCTCAAGTAAATGGAACCAAGGGGGTATTGTCTTCCATTCTCTGGCCAGAGAGGTGGCTCCTTCCTCTTGGCTTTTTCCTGCTTGCCAGTAAGACTCACGGGTGGCTGGCGTATGGTTGGATGTTACTGTGGTGCTAAGCCCTCCTCTTGCTGTCTTACTTCCCTGAACTGTTGTTATGTCAGTTATCTATAGCCGTGTAACACATCGCTCCCCAAATGTAGTCTCTTGAAGCAACCAGCACTTATTTCGCTCATGATCCTGCAGGTCAGTAGTTTAGGCTGGGCTGTTCTCGTAGCTTTAACTGAATTCCTCCAAGTGTCTGTGGACGTGCCGGTCTTGGCCAGGCCCTTTCACATCTATGGAGCCTCAGTTTGGACAGCTGGACTGATTTCCTCTTTGTTCTACGCTGTCTCTTGTCCTCCCAAGGACGAGACTGGACCTATTCCCATGGCAGAGGCCTGGGTCTCAAGAGAGCAAATAGAACTAAGCCAGGCCTCTTGAGACCCCGCCTCAGAACGAGCATCAAAATCACACCCACTGCATTCTAGAAGTCCAGAAGCCAGGCCAGAAGCCAGGGTGGGGAGGAGAAAAGGCTCCACCTCTTGATGGAAGGTGATGCGAAGTCACCTGGCAAAGCACGGGCGTACACGGAGGGGTGGAGACCTGGGGTTGTTTTTGCAACCTGCCACGGCTGTGGCCCCTGTATTCAGAAGCATCATCTGGCCCCTGTATTCAGAAGCATCGTCTGGCCCCTGTATTCAGAAGCATCGTCTGCTTGTTTTGTAGGACTGACCAATGGTGATGGACCCGCTAGCGAGACCGACACTTTCCGGAAGGCCGCTGAGCAGCTGGTCAAGTACATGAACTCAGGAAACTGGCTGCTGCATAAAAACTTTCTGAAGCAAGAAGTAGTTCAAAGGTTCTTACGCCTCCTTTCTTCTCTGCAAGGTAATTTTGCTCGCAACGTTCGGTTGTGCCAAAGATGATGTATGCTCACTAAAACTCTTTTCTAGTATCCTTAAATTTTTTTAAACATTTATTTATTTTTGAGAGACAGAGAGAGACACAGCATAAGCAGGGGAGGGGCCGAGAGAGAAGGAGACACAGAATCCGAAGCAGGCTCCAGGCTCGGAGCCGTCAGCACAGAGCCTGACGGGGGGCTCGAACCCACAAACCGAGAGATCGTGACCTGAGCCGAGGTCAGATGCTTAACTGACTGAGCCACCCAGGCTCTCCCTGTTTCCTAATATCTTTAAAAAATTAATTAAAAAAAATAAAAGTGATGAGCTACATGTAAAACATTCCAACAGCACAGAACATTATTCAGTGGAAAGTCTAGATCATGCACTTTGAACTTTAGTTCCTAAATCCCACCCCCAGCATCAGCCTCTGTTTCCGGTTTATCATGTATCCTGCAACAGTTACTTTTACATATATGATCGTTTTTTAAATGCTACAGATGTTTTTCTCTTCTATAGATAGTGGCTAATGTCGGGATATAAAGTTATTGTAGAATTGAATGTAATTTTTTTCATTAGGGGGAAATCAGGAAAGTTCTAGAAAAGAACTTCAGAGGCACATTCTAGATAACTAGGGAAGATTCTAGAAACCCTAAGTAGGTGAAAGTTAGTACTTTTAAAATTGGGCTGTAATGCATTCACTCGGACCATCCAAAGGGCTGAGATTTCTTAATTTTCCAGAGAATGCAGGAAGGAGTAGCCAGTGGAAGGAAAATGCTCTTCAGGGTATGCAGCAGATCTTTGTGTTTCAGGCTTGGAGTTTTGCATTTGAATCTTAACCTCTACCACTTACCGGATCTGTGGCCTTGGACCAATTATTTAACCTCAGGACCTTTGGTTTCCTCAACCCTGCGTTAGCTAGGGTCCCTACCTGCTGAGATGATGGGCGTAGAGCACCTCGTCCAGGGTCCTGTTTTTCTCGTTTTCAAATGACTATTTTCAACATTAAAGTGAGTGTTTATTTTAGAAATCTTCGAGAAAGGTGGGAAGCAAAAACTAGCAATGCACATTAAATTGCTCTCATTTAGGTGACTCTTGATTTCTTCCCTTCTTCTCTTCCTCCCTCCTTTCTTACTGCCAGGATTGCCAGACAAACTGCAGAATGCCAGTTGAATTATAATTAAAAAATTTTTTTTAATGTTTTATTTTATATTAGAGAGAGAGAGAGAGAGAGAAAGCGTGCACAAGCAGGGGAAGGGCAGAGAGATGGAGACAGTCTGAGCTGTCAGCACAGAGCCCGACACGGGGCTCGAACTCACGAACTAACTGTGAGATCATGACCTGAGCAGAAGTGGGACGCTTAACCTACCGAGTCACCCAGGCGCCTCGAATTATAATTTTATTAAAAAAAATTTTTTTTTAACATTTTATTTATTTTTGAGACAGGGAGAGACAGAGCATGAACAGGGGAGGGTCAGAGAGAGGGAGGCACAGAATCTGAAACAGGCTCCAGGCTCTGAGCTGTCAGCACAGAGCCCGACGCGGGGCTCGAACTCACAGACCGCGAGATCATGACCTGAGCCGAAGTCGGCCACTTAACCGACTGAGCCACCCAGGCGCCCCTATAATTTTAGATAAACAATGAATATAGCTTAAGTGTGTCCCAAATAGTACGTGAAAGATTTAACTGGCATCCTATGTTTTTATTTGCTGAATCTGGCAATTTACTTACTGAGGACCTCTGTTAGAAGTTTCCCATCCATGGGATATACCAGCGTCATGAACTGGGATAACATTATCTTGTCTCTGATGGAATACATCAGAGATCAGATGGAAACACTTGGCGTCTCGTGATGTGAAATTAGGAATTTGGGTTAAACCATCCTCTCGCTCCCATCCGGCAACTGTTCTACAGTGCCTCGTTGCATTTCAGTGTTCCTTAAGCAGAAGACACTCTTTATATTATGCAAGACTTAAGGCAGGCTCTTGCCCTTCTAACCTCTGAAGAGTGGCCTGACTTACGTCTTCTTCTAAGACACAGTCATCTTTCTGCCCTCCTTCGGGGCCAGGCTCTACTCTCCTTCGAGTGTTTCTAACCCTCCCAAGAGGGTCACATGGCCGGTGCTGCTACTGATGTTTATGAGTGGCTGAGTTGTGTGCTCAAAGGAATGGCTTGTTTCTGTTTTCCCCAGTGCTTACAAACACTGACCGGTAAATTCCTGTTAATTATGCCTAAATGTGTTGAGCGGTATTTGCGTTCAGAAATCATATGCACCTTTTTTGGGGCGTGTGGTGTATTCTTATTTTTCAAAGAAATTCCTCCTGACCTGGTCTGTGACATTAACCGTGACTGCGCCAACACCTTCATCAAGTTTTTGCTGGAGAAACAGAAGTGGCCTGAAGTGCTTCTGCTGCTGACCCGCAAGGTAAATGGGGAGCCGCCCCTGGGCGACTGCCTCCTCAAGGGCTGCAACTTCTCCGACCTTGACCTCTGCGCCCTCATCCCCCGCCTCAGCGCTTGGGACCCTCGGAGGATGCAGCTCCTGGGCTGCCTCATCGACAGTGGAGGTGAGAAGGCCCGTGACGAGCCCTGGAGGCTTGTCCCCTGGGATGTCAGGCCACCGCTGGTCGCGGGGCTTTCACTTGGTTTTGGAGATTCCTCTAAATGTTGCCCCATTCTCTTCTTGGGGAGCGTCTCATTTTGCAATAGTGGCCGGGTTAATGCCCTGTCGGTTGGTGCTGGCCTGTAGCTGGCCTGTAGGAACTCTCTGCGTCTTTGTGAATTCCACTTACCTTTCTTGTCTTGTCCTCTGCCTTGTGTGAGGAACCTCAGGTGCGTGGAGGGGCCCTTGGCCCTGGGTGTGGCCCACGGCAGTCTTTTCCTTCCGATGGCCGGCCGGACTCTTCCCTCCGCTCAGGATGCTGTGTGCATCCCTGTCAAAGTCTGGCATTCTTTTCTAGTCAGTGGACTGGGATTTGGTGCTTGTTTTTAAAGACATGGCCAAATAATTGCTGGGTGGAAACATCTGCCATTGTAATCAGCACAATCACTGTATGTGGGTCAGTGTATGTCCGGAGTGAGCCGTCGAGTTGGTCTTCCTTCCTTCCTTCCTTCCTTCCTTCCTATTTCTTTCTTCCTTCCTTCCAACTTTTATTTATTTTTGAGAGAGAGAGAGACAGAGCATGCGTGCAAGCGGGGGAAGGGCCAGAGAGGGAGGGAGACACAGAATCCGAAGCAGGCCCCAGGCTCCGAGCTGTCAGCACAGAGTCTGATGCGGGGCTCGAACCCATGAACCGCGGGATCATGACCGGAGCCGAAGTCGGACGCTCAACCGACTGAGCCACCCAGGTGGCCCGGATTGGGTTTATTTTAAAACTAATTTGGGAACACCAGCCTCCTCCCACTTCCCTCTCTTCCCCCCTCTCCCCCCCTCCCCCCGCCCCCCAACTAATGCCACTACAAGTTGTGGGGCTTCGGGCATGCTATTTCTGCCTTCATGTCCTTCTTTATAAAATGAGAATGATAACAGCCCCCCCCATTCTTAGGTTGTTTTGAATATAAAATGAGTTCATGCATGCAGGTTCTTGGAAGAACACCGTGGCTGTGTGGCTTTCTGCTTGCTTGGCTGTTTAAGGGGGAAGGCCGTTCATTGGTCCTCCGCTCTCAAAGTGCCACACAAAGCCTGCAGGCGTTGGCTGTACCCACATTTTCCAGGAGGTAGATGGAATGCCCCCCGTAGTTTAATGCCTTTAAACCCATTCCTCGAGCAGAGCGTTACTACTACCTTTGCCTGGACCCTGGCCGTCATGGGATTTCTCTTTCGTGCCCGAGTCAGCGAGCACTTAGGAAGTGCCTCCCTGGAATCGGGTTCTGGGGGGGCAAGGGCGGAGCGAATGTGTGGCTGCCGGGGGCGTGTGCGGAGTGTAGGGGTGGAGGTCGGCAGCCTGCGGTGCAGAGGGGGTGCGGACGGGGCTAGAAGGAAGCCGATGTCGGGGGTGGAGAGGTGTCACGGAAGATGGCACTTGAGGGTAGAAGGGCAGCCTCAAGAAGAAGCTCGGTAGACGCAAAAGATTCGGGGAAGCCATACTCCTATCACCTGATCACCGACTGTGTGTCAGGGAGGGCGGCGGGCAGGCCCCGGCATTTCCGTTGTTCACGGGCCCTGTCCCCGCTCCCGACCGGTGCTGAAGATGTGAGGGGGAGCAGAAGAGTGGGGAGCGGCACGGCCCGCGGACTTGGGCTTTCACCCGGAGGGCTCTGGGAAGCCTTCGCCTCCCAGAAGGGGTGGTGGTAAGAGGGGCTCAGAAGCCGGGTCGGCGTCAGCTCTCGGAGTAAGTGGCAGAAGGGGGCCCCTCCTCCTCCGGTGAGCCAGGCTGTACCCCGTCACAGGGATGCAGCTCACGGGTGTCCTTCTCTTCTGCCTCCTCAGCCTTGCCCGAGGGTCTCCAGGACAGGCAGGAGACGCCGCTTGTCTTGTGCCTGAAACACGAGGACTTTGAGCTGGCTTTTCTTCTCTTGACCAAGGGTGCGGACCCCCGCGGTATCACCCTCACGGAAGGTGATACCCCTCTGCATGCAGCGCTCCACATCTTTTTAGATATCAGAGGTAGGCCTTTATTTTTTAAGCAGTCTTCTCCTCGGAGGGGCAGCTGGGCATTAGAACTGATGCCGTGCTTTTTTGTCTTTCCTGTGGGGAAAGCCAGCGCTCTGAAAAAGGCCCATTTCCTGGTCAGCCCCACCTGTTGTCTCCCGGCCCCTCACCCATAGCTTGATGAGAAGGGGCAACCGTCACGGTGAATGGTCGGCGCGGGTTGATTCTTCACCTGGTTGTCCGTAGCCGACGAATACTTCCCGGTTATCGACACCATTTTCAGGGGCCCTGACAAAAATCTTATGTCAGGAATGCTATGAAGCTATTTTAGGGTTTCTCAACCTTGACCCTATTGACATTTGGACTAGGCGATTCCTTGCTGTGGGGGCTGTCTCGTGCATTGTAGGATGTCTAGCAGCATCCTGGGCCTCTACCCGTTAGATGCCCATCCCGCCTCCCAAAGTGTGACAACCAATGGTGTCTCCAGACGAGGCCAGGTGTCCCTCGGGGAGCAGACCGTCCCTGCTTGTGAACCCCTGGGCTGTCAAGTACTTGGGGGAAGTTTCGGGCTCTGAGATGCCCCTGGCTGGCGTCTCTCCAAATCCAGGGGTCTCTGTGCCCTGGGGAGAGCGACGGAGCACTCACAGGGTTTGGTTTGTGTCTTTCAGCTGACATCGGTTTTAACTTCCTCAGCCACCTGCTGGATCTCTTCTGGTCCAACCCCGCTGAATTTTGCTACCTCAACCCCAACACCCAGGACAGCAACGGAAACACGCTGATGCACATCCTCTTCCAGAAGGGCATGCTGAAGCGGATGAAGAAGCTAATAGACCTGCTGGTGAAGTTTGACATCAACTTCAACCTGAAGAACAAAGAAGGCAAAGACGCGCGGCACCGGATCAAGAAGAACGATGCCCTGCTCTTGGCCTGGAACAAAGCTCTGGCCGAGTCCAGGCACAGGAGCCGGCAGGATTCTGCCGCCCACTCGGGGAGGCTCCCGAGGCCCGCCGCCCCCGGTCACACGTCTCAGCTCAGGTCCCAGGGTTCATCCAAGTCTCTGTCGTGCAGCATCAACGCCAGGACCCTGCCCAAAGGAGCTGTGGTCCCCGACAGCTGGGAGACTCTCCCGGGTGCACAGGCAACGAAGCAGGACCCGGGGGCCGTCAGGCCCTGCTCTCTGAGAGACCGGCTGGTGCGGGACATCACGGGTTTAATTCAGCAGCTTGAACCGAATCCGTCCCTCCCAGAGGACTGTTCTCAGGGCTCTGAGCCTCTGGAGACAGGAGCTGGTAGGGAGGTAAAGAAGGACGAGCTCCAGCGAGCCCTGGGGGCGCGAGGCTCTGACTCCAGTGGGAACAGCCACACCATCCTCGAGGCAGGGGGTGGACTTGCTCAGGCGGGCCTCGGGGCCTCGCGGCTCGTTCCCGCTGGCCCCAGAGGGAGAGAAGGCAGTGACGATCTGGACAGCTGGAGCACGCAGGAGATCGAGGCCTGCCTCCAGGACTTCGAGAACATGACATGGGAGATCGAGTGCACTTCAGAAATGCTGAAGAAGCTGTCCAGTAAGGTAATGACTAAGGTCATGAAGAAGAAAGTCATCCTAGCCATCCAGCAGCTGGGGAACGGCGAGTGGACCCAAGGCCTCCAGAAGCGGCTGAAACATCTGAAAGGAAGCATCCGGCTCTTCGAGGCCAAGCTGGACAAGGGGGCCCGGATGCTCTGGGAGCTGGCCATCGACTTCTCCCCTCGATGCAGCGAGAACCCGGAGAAGGTCATCACCACGGAGCGGACCCTGCGCTGCCCGGAGAAGTCGGGTCGGGTCTACACAGAAATCATCCGGATCTGGGACATCGTCTTGGACCACTGCAAGCTGTCGGACTCCATCAGGGCCATCTGCAGCGCCTATAACCGGGGCCGGTCCTGCGTCCTGCGGAAGAAGCTGAAGGGCATCCACCAAGGCCAGGTGTCGGCCAGCGTGAAGGTCCTCAAGCGCATACCCCGCTGCTACGTGGAAGACACGGAGGCCGAGGAGAGCCGGGGGCACGCGGACCCCGAGTACTTCCCGCCCGCCAGCGCGGTGGAGACAGAGTACAACATCATGAAGTTCCACAGCTTCAGCACCAGCATGGCCTTCAACATCCTCAACGACACGACGGCCACGGTGGAGTACCCCTTCCGGGTGGGCGAACTCGAGCATGCCGTGATCGGCCTCAACCCCAGGCCGCTGGAGCCCATCATCCTCATCGGCCGCAGCGGCACCGGGAAGACAACTTGCTGCCTGTACCGGCTGTGGAAGAATTTCCACGGTTACTGGGAAAAGGCTGGGCAGGCGGGAAGCCCGCTGCTGGCCAGACAGATGTGGCTGAAGAGAAGGCTGGAAGTAGACCCCGGAAAGGAGGGTCCGGGTCCGGAGGAAGAGGAAGAGGAGGAGGAGGAAGGGGAGGAGGAGGAAGGGGAGGAGGAGGAGGAGGAGGAGGAAGCGGAGGGCTCCCGGGAGGCGGAAGCCGTGGACGGCACAGACGAGGAGCAGGACCCTGAAGCCCGTGCGGGGGGACCCGGCGGGGAGCCGGGGGGGCCTGGCCGGGGGGCCGAAGCGCGCACCCCAGAGCATCTCCGCCAGCTGGAGCATTTACATCAGATCTTCGTGACCAAGAACCACGTCCTGTGCCGGGAGGTACAGCGGAATTTCATCGAGCTTTCCAAGTCTACCAAGGCCACCAGTCACTACAGACCCCCGGAACCCAACGTCCACAAACTCCAGGACCTGAGGGACGAGAACTTTCCACTGTTTGTCACTTCCAAGCAGCTGCTCCTCCTGCTGGACGCTTCTCTGCCCAAACCATTTTTTCTGAGAAACGAAGACGGCAGCTTGAAAAGAAGCATCGTGGGATGGTCCACACAGGAGGAGGTGACCATCCCCAATTGGCAGGAGGAGGAGGAGGAGGCCGAGGCGGACGGCGACAATGGTGAGGAGGATAGGGCGGCGGAAATGCGTCCGTGCGACAGTGACCCCCGGGTGTATGTGACATTTGAGGTGTTCACCAATGAAATATGGCCCAAAATGATCAAAGGGAAAACCTCCTACAACCCTGCACTGATTTGGAAAGAGATCAAATCTTTTCTGAAGGGGTCCTTTGAGGCCCTCAGCTGCCCGCAGGGGAGACTCACGGAAGAAGCATATAAGAAATTAGGGAGGAAGCGGTGCCCCAATTTCCAGGAAGACCGGAGCGAGATCTACAGTCTCTTCTGCCTGTACCAGCAGATCAGGTCTCAGAAAGGTTATTTTGACGAAGAGGACGTTCTGTACAACCTGTCCTGGAGGCTGTCGAAGGTCAAGGTGCTCCCGTGGTCCATCCACGAGCTCTATGGCGATGAGATCCAGGACTTCACTCAAGCCGAGCTGGCGCTGCTGATGAAATGCATCAATGACCCCAACGCCATGTTCCTCACGGGGGACACGGCCCAGAGCATCATGAAGGGGGTGGCCTTCCGCTTCAGCGACCTGCGCTCTCTGTTCCACTACGCCAGCAAAAGCACCTCGGACAAGCAGTGTGCCGTCCGGAAGCCCAAGAAGATCCACCAGCTGTACCAGAATTACAGGTCCCATTCAGGTATGTCCGGGCTTCGTGCCTGCCTGCAGGGGAGGTGCCTGGGCGCTGGCCTGGCACTGCTGGGCCTTGTTAGCTGAAGTGAGGGGAGTATCTTGGAGTCTGTGAGGAAATGAGCCCGTGAACGAGAGATCCTGTGGTTTCGGCTGCCGCTCATCCTTAGGCTGATAATTCAAGCTGCGGCCGAGTGGAAGGTGCATCTTGGGGACCTTGCCATGATGTGAGAACATTCCAGGGGAGCACTGAAAGTGCTCGAGAACGTCTGCTAAAACACTTGGGAAGCAGGAGCTTGTGCCACATACGGCAATATGCCGATGACCAGTTACTAATCCCCAAAGCGCCACTTCTCTCCAGGAGAAGCCAAAAGAGAGAGCTAGGAGGCAGTCGGGAATAACACACACTCAGGTGCTTTTAACCTGAACCTCAGTTGTGCCCCTTCCTGGCGCCAGGCAGCTGATGCAGAGCACCTGTACTTGATCGTCACAAAAACCCTGCCGGTTAGGCATCCTTCCCATTTTACAGAGAACACCAAGGGGCAGAGGGTTTGAATAACACGACATCCGCGCTGGAGCCCTTCCTTTATGGTTTACAGGATGCTCGCACGTTCACCCCCCTGTGTCCTGCATGTGTCCGTGAACAAGAGAGTATCATTTTACACGCTTAGAAACTTTATCTGATGGCATCGTGCCAGACATATCTTCCTGCCACTTTGCATTTTTGCTTCATGCTATGTTTTGAGATTTCTGCATATGGACAATGTGGAGCTCTAGTCCCTGCAGTCGTGACTCCTGTCAGCGTCCTATTTTATGGCTGTACCACGACTTGTTATTCATTTTCCAGTTAACGGGCATTAGGCAGTTTTTCACTGTGATCCCGGAGTGAACCTTCCTGAGCACATCTCTCTGGATCTGTGTTATAGCCTCTTGCTTTGCTCCTGGGGTAGGTGTGAAATGACATCTGGTGTGGCTTGAATTTCCATTTTCCTGAGATGTGGCGTCCTTTCCTGCGTTCACTGGCTATTCGGTATTCTGTGAATTGTCTGCTCTCCTGTGCCTGCCTTTTTAATGAGTTGTTTCTCTTACGGATTTGCTCAGAATTCTCTATGAATTCTGCCTTCACATCCTGTGTTGAGTATGTTTATTGCAGATCTTTTTCCCAATTCTGTGGCATGTCTTTTTAACTTTGTTACGGTAAAACGGTATATACTTAATGGTGCCCTTTAATAGGAAGATACTTTAAATTTTAACCTATGAATGTTTTCTTTTAAGGTCTGTTCTTTTGTGTCTTACAAAATTCTTCTGATCTAGAGTTATTAAGATATTCTCTTAGATAATCTTCCTGTGATTTTAAATTTTGCTTTTTATATGTAGGCAGGTATTTAATGTTTATTTGTTTTTGAGAGACAGAGAGAGAGAGAGACAGAGCACGAGGAGGGGAGGGGCAGAGAGAGAGGGAGACACAGAACCCGAAGCAGGCTCCAGGCTCTGAGCCGTCAGCACAGAGCCCGACGCGGGGCTCGAACTCACAAGCTGGGAGATCATGACCCGAGCCGAAGTCAGACGCTTAACTGACTGAGCCACCCAGGCACCCCTGTAGACGGGTATTTAAATTTGGGTAAATTTAACTAACTAAATTTAATCTATCTAAAATGTGTGTGTGGTGTGACAGTGTCTTTGTTGAACTAACCCTTCTTCTCTGATCTAATTTGACTTTTTTCCATAAGGAGAATCAGCTGTGTTGACGCCATTCACTTCTGGGTCCACCTTTGCCTCTGATTTGTAAGGCTGCTTTTCTCCTGCATCTGTGACTCACGGTTTTCTTTGATTTGTCTCATTTGTCTGTTCTTGTACTATTATCACGATATCACATTTACCATAGTCATCAGATTCTCGGACTCTTTGTAATTTTGATTGGAATTTCATTGAATTTATTGCTCTTTGGGAAGAATTCACATCTCTCCATCCTTGGGATTTCTGAGCCATGACCTTGGCATGTTTCTCTATTCAGATCTTTTAGTGCCTTCAGTAATATTTTATCATTTTCCGCAGACATTTTACACAGCTGTTAGATTGGTCCTCGGGATCTTCTACTTTTTGTGACTCTCATGGCTGCCCCCTTTTCCCGTTCAGTTATTTATTTTACATTTCTAGTCAGTTATGACTGGTATAGAGGATGCTGCTGGGTTTTATACGTTGATCTGGTCAATTTAACAATCTTGCTGAACATTCTAACTTTTAGATTTTGGCATTTTTCTGCAGATAAGGGTGGTATTTATCTTCTTTTCTATATTGATCATTCTTTTTTCCTGTTGTATTTCATTGGTTAGGATCTTAAGTAGTAGCTTTAACAGGTATCTGTTAAAGTCCACATAAGATGTACTAGATTTTGGAGACTTTATAACAGATGCCTGTTATTTCTGAAGTTAATGGGACCATTTCTAATATTTCACCATTTACGTCTGATGTTTCTTGTAGGATTTGATAGATGCTCTTTTTCTAGATGCATCTCAGATTGGCTTTGGTTTGGTGGAAAGAGAAAATACATACATACCACACATACACATAGACATGCACATTGACACACACACACACACACACACACTGTGAAATTAGATTAACATTCTGATTTGTTCTGCCAAGGAGTCAGAAAATGATCGGAAGGCAGGTGGCCTCCCAGAGTGCAGGGGACGCCACAGAACTCAGCCCAGCTTCCCGGGCTCCAGAAGACCTCACAGATGTTGCATTTGAATTGTGGGACCTGGCTGGGCCTGAGCAGTTCAACTTCTTGTTCTTCTGTGGTCTTATCCCTGAGACTTGGGTTGTGTAGGAAGAGCTGGCACAAAGTAATTTACGCTCTTCGTATAGGAACTAGAGCCCTGACCCTTTTTCATCCGTTCAGGAATCATTTACAGAGCTCCTACCCTGCCTGGCACTGTGTGTGGACTGGATGACTCCCTCTTTTCATCCCCAGGGAGTGGCTTCAGTGGCACCCATTTTGTGTCGTTGGATCCAGTGGCAGGATCTGGCACGAGTAGTTGAATGAGCTCCTCATTCTGGTCGACCCCCTGGTTCAGCGCTGCTGGTCCGGGGCCAACAGCCTTTATGGTTGGCATGGTAGAGCCTGGCAGGGGGAGTTGTTCCTGGGACCAGTTCTGGTTACTTTGGCTAAGTAACCCGTGAGGATAGCGACTGCATAGACCCCACCTCCCACCTCCTCTCTTGGGATAGAGGGAAGACTGTGTGTATACGTTTCTGGTTATAGAACCAGGAAAAGCCCAGATTAGATGTACTAGATATAGAGACTTTGTGAAACACAGAAAATGTTAAAAAAAATTACAAGCTACCTGTAGGGCCGCTCACTGCTAATATTTTGTTTCATGTCCTTTGGATCTTTTAAAAATATACATGATATGCATTTATCATGCACCTGTATGTATTGATTATGTGGTGAATATACACTGTGTTTAGTGAATATTTTCTCTTATGCTGTATTCTTTTTTTAAAATTGAGATTCATGTAGTGCAGCATTCACCTGTTCATTTATTTTTTTATTAAAAAATTTTTTTAACGTTTGCTTATTTTTGAGAGAGAGGGAGAGAGACAGAGTGTGAGAGGGGGAGGGGCAGAGAGAGAGGGAGACACAGAATCCGAAGCAGGCTCCAGGCTCTGAGCTGTCAGCACAGAGCCCGACGTGGGGCTCGAACCCACGAACTGTGAGATCACGCCCTGAGCCGGAGTCACATGCTTAGCCGACTGAGCCACCCAGGTGCTCCCACATTCACTTGTTAAAAATATGGAAGTTAGTCGTTTTAATATATACACAAGGTTGTACAACCGTCACCAACATCTAATTCCAGAACATTGTCACTCATCACCCCAGAAAGAAAGCCTGTACCATTAACAGTGACTCCCCGTTCCCCTCACCCTCCCTCCTCTGGAAACCACTGATCTACTTTTTATCTCTGGATTTGCCGGTTCTGGACATTTCATGTCGTAGGAATCGTCCAGTATGTGGCCTTGGCTACGTGACTAGCATAGCGTTTTCCAGGGTCCTCTGTGTTGGAGGATGTGCCAGAATTTCATTCCTTTTTACGGTGGAACCATCTTTTATTCTTTGGGTGTGCTCGCTTAAGTTTCTCTAGAAGGCATTGAAGTGGGTTCCCATTTATCACTGCAGCGAACACTTCCCTGCCCTTTTCTGATGCTCCCATGAGTATGGATCTCTGGCCTTTGCTAGCTCTTAAGGGGGAGGGAGCCTCAGTAGCGGCTGATTTGCTTTGACTCAGTAGTTTCCACCTGTGGTCTCACTGTATACATCTAGTAATATTATTATTGGATAGTAAAAGTTCTCCTTATTATTTGGTGATGATAGCAATTGGGACACGTATGCCCATTTCGTGGCGTTTTACCAAGGACGTAGTATTCTATCTGGTGTTAGGCAAAGGACACGTGGCCCCTGTGAACAGCAGAGAGACCCAAGATGATCTGTGTTCAATTCAGCTTCAAATCCTGTCACTTGGAGGGGTTTGCTAACTTCTTGGCCCTGGGAGTCTCTGCTCATAAAGGTGGGATTGTCTGGTCTGTCTCACTGGGCGGTCCTGAGGATTAAATGAGATAATTTTATGAAGGTGTTTGTTGTGCGGTAGTGTTCAGCCAGCTGACCGGCTAAGATAGGACAAGACAAGACAGGACAAGACATGACAGGAGCTTAGTGAGAAACGGGTCCCAGGGAGAAAGCTCTTCGCAAAACCGCTCTGCATCTTAGTCCTATCTCGGCTGGGTATAAATGTGGTGGAAAGGTGATGGAGGCCTTGGCTGCTGCCCCCAGCTAACATCCAGCACTGCAGTTACCGTGGCAACATTTCCAGTGCTCCAAGCTCCAAGGGTCAGAATCATTTTTGTTTCCTCACCATCTATACCAGCCCCTTATATTAGCATCCTAACAACACTGATTGTTCAAATTACATTTCTGCCTTGACATTTCTTTATGAGGTGTTTTTCTCTAATATGAACGTAGGTCGAGAATGAGATCCCACCAACACCTTAGCAACGCGTCTCTGCCTTCATCCCCTGTCCCCAGAGTGATTCCGCACAGGGTCAAAGTGGTAACCTAATGGGAACCCGAAATTGGCTTGCAGTGATCCATACCCTCAGGGCCAATGCTGCTTCTCAGGACAAAACCACACACACACACACACAAGCACAAAAACAGAAAAAAAACCCAGTCATGTTGTTGTGTTGTTCATTATGTGACATGTGTTTTCTCCTTTATGTCAGGAATCCTTAATCTGGCCTCTGGAGTGGTGGATTTACTTCAGTTCTATTTCCCAGAATCTTTTGATCGCCTCCCCAGGGACTCTGGCCTCTTTGATGGTCCCAAACCAACTGTCCTGGAGTCTTGTAGTGTAAGCGACTTGGCAATTTTGCTCCGAGGGAACAAAAGGAAAACCCAGCCCATTGAATTTGGAGCCCACCAGGTGAGCTTCTGGGGAACGCGTGTTGTGAAATAAAAAGCAGTGTGCAGTTGAGAAAAGGTTCGGGAGGCCGAATCATTCCACAGTGTAGAATTCAATAGCCCCTCTTCCTGAATGGGTGAGTGTCAGAGATGGGCGAGTGAACGGTTATAAATATTTCAGCTAGCCTGGTTGACCAATTCCTTGCCGGCCACTTCTCGTTTAAAGACGTTACTTGCCTCCCACAGAAATAGAGTGAGCTTTTACCAGATTTCTCTTTGTAGAATTTGATGGTTTTTTCCTTTCCTACCTTCTTCTTCTCCTCCCCTCCCTCCCCAGGTAATCCTTGTAGCTAATGAAGTGGCAAAGGAGAAAATTCCAGAAGAGCTGGGGTTAGCACTTGTGCTCACAGTTTATGAAGCCAAAGGCTTAGAATTTGACGATGTGCTCCTTTACAACTTTTTTACTGATTCTGAGGTATGTCATAGTGAATTCTGTTCACGCTGTGCATGCGTATGTATGAGCTGGGCTTCCGCTCTGGGAGAGGCAACTTGGAGCTGAGTAGAAGTGAGTCTGTCACAGGTACTGGTTTCCGTTTTAGAGCATCATCCATTTTGGGTGGGGGGGCCTTGTTGTGTTTGGATACGGGTTTTGTCAATGGCTGCGGGTGGTTTTCTAGTGTGTCGGGCTGGTTCGCCCTGCCCTACTCTCTTGTATTCATCTTCTTCCGAGTGCCTGGTACCCAAGCGCCAGCTTCCAGTTTTCACTAGCTCTGTTATCCTTGACTCCCAAGGATGCTCCAGTTGGAGTGAGCTCTAAGGAGAGCCTTACAAAGGAAGGCAAGGTTAGCAGTGTCCACCCTATGAGGACAGAACTGGGCAAGTTCAGTTCATAGAAAGAGAAAACTCCGGGAAGACAAATGAGGCTTGGTTCCTGCCCACTGCATCAGGTAATGTGGGGGATGAGGACAGCTGCCCCGCCTGGGAGCTCCCTTCTGGCATGGCTTCACCACTGCTTGCGGCCCGTGTAGACGATAGCGGTGAAAGAGTCCCTGGGTTGACCCCCAGTGACCTCCGTGCCAGCCCACTGCTTTGACTTGGCTCCCGAGTCCTTGGGAGGGTCTTTCTTCCCAAGCTCAGTACACCGTGGGTAGAGTCAGCAACTCGAGCCGCTGGTTTCTCTTCACCACTCTCTTTTGATGGGGGCTCAGGCTGGATGCCGACTGTGCTGTGGGGTCTTCTCTGGGGACGTAGCTGGCTGTGTCCTTGTCCCTGTTGCAGACTTCCCACTGCACACGTGCATGCTTGAAGGGGCTGTTTTTCGTACTTGATTTAGGAGCACTGTTAGCTTTGACACCTTAAAATCTGTCCCGGAACTGACCGTTCACATGAGGTCCTTAGCGTTTTCTTTCCGGTCTTTTAAAAAATATGATTGCCTTGATGGTACCTAGGACTAATATTGCTATGGGTACTTTACGGCTTATGAAGTACTTTTTGAAGGCCTTGTTTCCCGTCATCCTCCTCTAACCCTCTGAGGTTGTGTGTATTTTCATCACCCTCATTCTACAGGTAGAGCTGAGGGTTGTGGGAAAATAGTCATGATGTAGGTGCCAGATGCTTTCAGTTCTGAGTCTCGAGATCTTTCCTCTGTACTCCTTTCCTTTTAAAGCCCCGCATGCAAATGGGCTTCCAGAATCTTCCACGATGAGTATGACATTGCCAGACCTTAAGTGCATTCTTTTTCTATTGACTTTTGCTAAGGCAATCAGATGCACTCTCACTGACCCTGGAACCGTTTTTAATCTCTGAGAACTAACTCTTTTCTTCTCATAATACATCCATTGGTCATGGTTGGACCGAGGCTCTGCTGAAAGAGGAAGGGGTAAGACTTTGTTGTTCCTGTCCTTTATTAAGTGCCGGCTGTATGCTTGTGCCAGTAAGAAGCCTGAGGAGCTGTGGGCCTAGGGATCTGTAACTTGTGGTCGGTTCTACTTGTGAAAGAAAAATCCAGTTATCCTGTCTCACCTTGATCCTGGAAATGACAAAGGCGAAGACATCTTGGCCCTGTGCTCCCACCAATGGCTCCGTTTGTCGCATGAAACGAAAATAATGCCAAATGGAATCTTTTGGTAACCGCCACTTCATCTGTGCATGCGATAAGATTTCTAAAAAGGCTTCTGATGGGGTGCTTCTCCGTTCCCGGGGGATGTAACCATGCCTTCCCCGGCACAGAGCACACCCCCTGTTATCACGGACAAACTCAAGCCCAACAAACGTCTCATTTCTAAATGAGAGGAAATGCTTTAATTAAAGCAGAGGAAAGACAGGGATCACTTAAGTCTTCAGTCGCCTATAGTCTGGCTCCTCATGTGGGGTTTCCTTCGGGGTGACTGGCTGAAGGCTGCTGCAGAGCAATGGTGTTTTGATACGGGCGACCGTGGAGAGTTCCCTTCTCCATCCCTGGCCTCTTCTTCTACCCCCAGTTTGTGTTTCTGGCAGACACTCTCTTTGAGCGTGTGTATGTGGGGGGTGGGGAGTTCTTGTTGCCCTCGTTTGTGAGTCTTCGGTCTGGAGGATTTGTTGTGACCTGTTCAACTGTAGGTGCCAGGGCCATCTTCTGAGACGGGAAAGGGACCAAGAATGGTTACACCAAACCCTTCTCTTCTAGGATCTGGCCTCAACTGGGGGGAGCAGCAGTCATTCTCCCAGTCACCCCCACACTCTCCTCCTGTGGGGACTTGGAAGGGTGCCTGCCGTTTACTCTGCCCCCGTGGGGACTCCTTTCCTTCACCCTGGCCTGTGAAGAGGACGGGAGGGACTTTGGAAACCACAGCTTTTATGGGTTAATCACTTAGAGAACAGGCCCACCTTTGGCCTTCCCAATTCTCAGTCCCAGTAGAAGGAGCTGGAAGAGTTAAATCCTGCTTCTTTGATGCTCAGAGGTGCTGGAGGCCCGGATTCTTGCCACAAAGACATGTGCTCACTCCTCAAAGGCCCTGTCTTGAAAGTAAAGTGTGTTTTATTCCTGGAGGCGGGTTAGTCACGTGCCCGATGAGTGGCTTTGCTCCTCATTCAGCGGTTTTAAAATAAGCTGGTGCTTCACAAGCCCTTCTAAGGTCAGCCGGTCTGCTCCTCGCGCTGTCCCCCAGGAGAGCCTCGCACATGTCAGAACACTTGTGTCTTTTGCCTGCCTTCGTTGGCACGCAATTCAGTGACCGTGAGCGGCTCTGTAAGGCCCATAGTCATAAGGACGTCTGGAAGGCTTTTTTTTTTTTTTAAACTTCCAACCACTCAAATGATTACATGATTCACATCTCGTTCAGAGCGTGGTGATTCATCTCACAATTGGTTAGTAGCGTGGCCATTTTTACGTAGTAGGCAGCGTATAAAGCATTTACCCTAATACTTCTATAGCGTAAGTCCTGGAGTGACTTGAGGGACGTCATGAACCGTATTCTGCTTCATGTTTTCATCGTTCTTGAGAAGGTAGCACCATGTGATTTATTTATTTATTTATTTATTTATTTATTGTCACTCAAAGGATGAATTTTTATTTTATTTTATTATTATTATTATTATTTAATATGAAATTTATTGTCAAATTGGTTTCCATACAACACCCAGTGCTTCTCCCAACAGGTGCCCTCCTCCGTGCCCCTCACCCACCCTCCCCTCCCTCCCATCCCCCATCCACCCTCAGTTTATTCTCAGTTTTTTGTTTTTTGTTTTTTTTTTTTAAACGTTTATTTATTTTTGAGACAGAGAGAGACAGAGCATGAACAGGGGACGGGCAGAGAGAGAGGGAGACACAGAATCTGAAACAGGCTCCAGGCTCTGAGCGGTCAGCACAGAGCCTGACGCGGGGCTTGAACTCACGGAGTGTGAGATCATGACCTGAGCCGAAGTCGGACGCCCAACCGACTGAGCCACCCAGGCGCCCCTATTCTCAGTTTTTAAGAGTCTCTTATTTTGGCTCTCTCTCCCACTCTAACCTCTTTTTTTTTTTTTCTTTTTTCTCCCTTCTCCTCCCCCCTGGTCTTCTGTTAAGTTTCTCAGGAGCCACATAAGAGTGAAAACATGTGTTATCTGTCTTTCTCTGTATGACTTATTTCACTTAGCACAACGCTCTCCAGTTCCATCCACGTTGGGTAGCACCATTTTATAAATGGAAAAGGTAAAGGCTAGGGACAGTTAACTAGCCACTTTCCCAAGACGCAGTAAAGTCTGAAATCTGAAATTTCATGGGAATTCTGCCCTCTAAGTCCGGCATGTATTCTGGGCACTTTAGCTTCGCCACGGTCTGCCAGCCGTGACGGCCAAATCCAGCCTACTGTCTACTTTTGTACCGCCTGTGGCCTAACAGTGGTTTTTACATTTTTAAATGGTTAGAAAGAAAATCCAAGGAAGATAATATGACATGACACATGGAAATCGCATTCAATTCAGTTTCAGTGTTGGAAAACAATGTTTTATTGGAACACACCATGCCCATACATCTACATAATTGACTCTGGCTGGTTTTGCATCATAAAGGCAGAGTTGAGTAGTGGTGACAGAGGCCACATGGCCCGCAAAACCTAAAATATTCATCACCTGACCATTTAGAGAAAAAAACTTGCCAACTTCTGGTCTACGTAGTCACTTTGTGGTATGAGTTTGGATAAAGGGACGCGTGGCTAAAATATCAACTCCTTGTCAAGCATCGTATTGTTAGACACTTGACGTTGATGATCTCCTTTTATTTCCCCCCAAACTTGGGTAGTTCTATCACCCCCATTTTTCAGAGCAGGAGTGGGAGACCAGCGGAAACAAATAAACAATTTGTCTGAGGTCACATAGCTGAGAAGAGAAAGAACTGAGATATAAATATGTTCTTTCCGACATCATTCTACTGTGTCCACAGTTCCTGAATGTTGTTCCATCTTTGCTTGAATAGTTAGAAGTGTTGTCATATATGTCTTCACAGCTGACACTAAGTGGCATCTCTAACACGTTGTGAAAAGGGGTGAAGGACACTGGATTCCTCCCTCCCTACTGCTTGCTGAAGTTACTGAAACAAGAAACTTCCTGGGTGCTTAGCATTCCTTCTGGAAGTGGGCACGTGTGCCTGGCTTCTCAGCTGTCTTGGCCGAGTGTCCGGGGGAGTTTTCATGGTGGCTTCCCCGTTCCCTGCCTGTGCAACCTGAGGTCCCCCCAACTGAGGCCATAGGATGGCCGCCTCCTTACAGCTGGGGCTGAGGGCCCCAGGCCAGGAAAAGGGGGCTTAATTCACCATGAAGCTGTGTGTACAGTTCAAAAGCATATTCTCTTGGTCTCTAATTTGTCCTTGTTGTTCAGGCTTACAAGGAATGGAAGATCATTTCCTCATTTACACCTTCATCATCCGACTCCAGACAGGAAAACCGGCCACTGATTGAAGTGCCCCTGGAAAAACCCAGCTCCTCTCAGGGTCGGTCTGTTGTGATGAATCCAGAAATGTACAAGGTGATTTTCTGCCATTTGTCCACACGCTGGTTTGATGGGGAGGCAGTAAACAAGGTTTGGATGAGAAGACGAGGTTGAAAACAGAGTCTGGTACTTGACTGGTTTTTTTTGTACGTCAGCAATGGCAAGTGGAGGATGGGAGTGGGCATGGCAGGGATCTCAGTGTTGGCAAACTCTCTTTTCTCAACAGAGAGTGGGGCTTGGTGGGTGGGGCACTCTCTTGAACGTGGAAGGGGGAGGCTTGTTCTTTCTATCCATCTCTGGCACTCAGCTCTCTTTGGAAATTTTGATGTTGCCAACAGGGAACTCAGACGTGAAATGCAGGACAATGGTTAATAGAGACTTGTATACCAGCCTTAACTGTTGTTGGGGAGAAAAAGTTTTCTATACATTTGAGGATTCTTCTATCTTCTAGTTGGTCTAAACATTAAATCGACACGAGATAGATTAACAGAAGACAACAAAACTTAATTATGTATGTACAGCAAATTGACATAGACCTGAGATTCCAAAAACAAGCAAAATGAGGTGTATACGTCACCCTGAACCAAGGAGAAGGGGGTAGGGCTTTAGGGCTTCAAAGGGAAAGAAAGTAATTCACAAGAAGATGAAAAAGATAAACGTTTGGTAAGCAAATGTTTGCTGGGTCATCCAGAAACAATGGGACACAGAAAGGAATTTACACAGAGTTTGCTACCATTGTTCCTGTTTACCACCCCTTGTTCATATTATACTGTACTTGTCTCTGGTGATTGGCCCCTTCCTGGAGCAGGTCCTCTGTCTACATTCTTTTAGGCAGTCAGGGAGAAGGTCAAAGTTTCTTCCTGAGCCTTTCGTTTCTTAAAAATAATTGGCCCAGGGTGCCTGGATGGCTCAGTCATTAAGCATCTGACTTCAGCTCAGGTCATGATCTCACAGTTTGTGAGTTCGAGTCCAATGTCGGATGAGCACGAGCCCTGCTTTGGGTGAGTCCTGCTTCTCTCTCTTTCTTTCCCTCCCTCTCTCTCTGCCTCTCGCTCACTATGCCCTCTCTCTTTATCTCTCTCTCAAAAAGAATAATAATAATCCACATGCCAAAGAGATGGTAATCCACATTTTGGGGTGGCAGATTATGCACGCATATACTGTTAAGGGACCTGGCTTCCCCTTCCCTACACCCCAGCTACCTCACTGAGAAAGAGGCTAAACCTGAACAGTTCTGCAGAGTTTTTGACCGGGGGAGGTTGATGGGGCCTCAAGAGAGTAAGGGCAACATCACAGAAAATTGAACCAGCAAAACCAAAAATTTTGGGAGAAACTCCTGCCCTAGTTTAACGTCTCATGCAAAGTGCAAAACAACCAAGCAGAGTAGCAGTCATCGGGCACTGCAGAATCAGAAGTTAAATCACTGCCAAGCTATGCAAACCTCTAGGTAGCCACAAATCGGCTCTTGTCTTGAAATGTGCATTATTTAATTAAGTAGGCCTTCTCCACGCTCAAATCATAATACCCTTATATCTGTAGCCCTCAAGCGTGGCACAGGTCATGAGTAATTTTGTACTAATGACAGTGGTCATAGACGTGTATGAGTGGCTTAATTTTTAAAAGTAAGTTACAGTAATTGTGTAAGATGTAACCATTGGGAAAACTTGAAGGAAAGGTGTGTGGGACTTCTCTACACTGTCTTTGGAACTCCCTATGCACCTGTAAATATTTCAAAATATAAAATTACGTTAGGTCCAAGGGCAGTCCCGTGCTAGGGTTGTGCTCCCTTGTTAGAGCTCTGCTTACCTGTGCTGTGACCACAGTTGAGTTCCTCGTGTCCCGCCCGTGCCTGGGCTATACTGACGTTGGCTTTTTGTGTTTCACCCACATGAGTAAGCCCATCGAAGTGTATTGCGTTGAAGGTTTAAACAAGAGGCTGTCTGTCTTTGTCCTCGATTTAGCTCCTCAACGGAGAGCTGAAGCAGCTATATACTGCTATCACACGGGCCCGGGTCAACCTCTGGATCTTTGACGAAAACCCAGAGAAGCGGGCTCCTGCTTTCAAATATTTCATGAGAAGAAATTTTGTCCAGGTTGTGAAGACAGATGAAAATAAAGGTGAGATCTCCTTAAACTCTTCTGGCTGTTGGATACAAAACCCGTTACCCCTGACTTCTTCTTACGATACCCGTGAAACCTATACAGGGTATAGGTTTTTGAGAGCGTGCTTTCTTTCCTTTGCACATTCTTCTGAGAAATGAGCATTCGTATTTACCGCTAAGGTATGTGGGAAAGTGTGGTTGTAATGGGATGGGGGGAGGTTAACTCCTGCAGGGAAGATCTTTTATTGGTCCTTTGAAAGTGAAGGTCACGGAGGGCACCTGGCTGGCTCAGTCAGTAGAGCATCTGACTCTTGACCTCAGGGTCGTGAGTTCAAGCCCCATGTTGGGTGTGGAGCCTACTTAAAAAAAAAGCAAAAGTGAGGGTCATGGGCGAGGGTGAGAAGAAATAGGCTCTGTTGGGGGAACACAAATTGCTATGGTCTTTGGACAGCTGATTGGCGATACCCATCAAAATAAAGAATGTGCAGCTTTAAAAGTGACTCAGCAATTCTTGTTCTAGGAGACTGTTCTAGAACATTCCTGTATGAAACCTCAAAAATTTATGCACAAGAGTGTTCATCACAGCACCATTTGTAATTATCAGAAACTAAAACAACCTAAGTGTCAAGTGTCCACCAACGAGGAGCTGTTTATGGCGGCTCCTCTGGTCCTGCGACACGTGAGTGTGGGTTGTTGAGTAGACATAGATGCCTTCTACTTTTTCCCTTCTGTGCTGTTTGCAGTGTTGAGAAAGCCAAACCAATATTGTGTGTTGTTGTGATAACTTACAGAGACTGGCTAATTAAAAACCGGAATGGAGGTCTCCCGGTAGGAGAACTAACGGAGAAACAATCAGCCCTTCATAAAGGAGAAAATTGCTGTCTTTCTTGTGGGTTAGCTGTTGAGTTGGCTCCTCTAGGCCACAGTTAATTTCTCCAAGGATGGGGGGAGGCGCAGGGCTCAGCTACGGTGCAGAGGTCTGCTGATTTGCTGAACATTTTCCAGCCAGTTGTATGGAGACTATTTCTGGTTACAGCCAATGGCTCAGCTGGGGACCAGGGTGAGACGTTCTATTCCTGGGCCCCGGTGGTTAGGTGTAACAGGGGAAGTTGAAGTCTTGGAGTTAAAAAACCCTAGCTTCTCATTAGAACTTTCTACCTATGCGGCCACGTGACCTTGTTCAGGCACACTGTCTCACCCCGGGCTTTCACTTCTTCAGCGAAAAGGGAGCGAGTGGGCTGGCCTCCCATGGTTGTTCTTGGCCTTTCCTGCAGCGCAAACTCCTTTTGGTCTCAAAATAGATTTTGGCACCTGTTATAAAAGATCATCAGGAGAGGCAATTTTCCTTAATTTAAACATTCAGAATGAAACCAGATCACAATTTATTTTCCATCTTGGTGCATGAAGAATACAAGAAAAGGGCAGTCTTTGCTGTGTTGTAAGTTGCACATGGGAAAGTCTGTGAGAACATCTGTTCCCACTGTGCAGGGGAGCTTGGGCTGAGCGCAGTGACTGTGTTTTTTGGGTTTCTTCCTCATGGGCCGGCAGAGTTCACTGCCCTGTGCCGAGCTACTGTGGAGCTCTGCTGTGAAGGTAAAATGTCCCCCGGGTGCTGACAGCACTCGGGGAGTCAGGACAAGACGCTGCGAAGTTGTCTTTGCACTCACTGCTGCAGGGCATGGCCAGAGGGCTGGCGGGAAGGATTTTGCACCTTTTAAACGAAGCTGGCATGTCCGCCTTGCTGCCCCCGTTGATATCCACGGGCCCGGGGATCCCGGACCCCTCTAGCCCAGATTGGCCTCTCAGCCTGGTGCTGGTATTCAGTCTTTCATGTACTTCCTGCAGCTGTGGCTCAGAACCAGCAGAGAGGGTTGCCCACTGCTGGTGATGCTCCGGGGCTGCAGGAGGGGTGTGATCTAGTCTCCAGCAGGCTAATGTGACGACAGAAAGGCCCGACAGCAGGTGGCTGCGATAGTCTGCGTCCACCAATGGGGATGCGACACGCTGCTTACCATGAGGGCAAAGTCTGGGCGTTTGAAAACACTGTAAAGCACTCCTACCTTGTTCCTTGCTAAAGCCCCTGTGTGGGAGTTTGCTAAGAGCTACATGGCTTTGGATTTTTAAGGAGGAATAGACTTCGCTTTAAAAAAAGATTTTTTTTTAATGTTCACAGTGTCAGCACCTTGATCAGACCTCTTCTGAGGCCTCTCTCCTTGGCTTGTCGATGGTTTTCCCTCCGTGTGAGCCCCTCTTTCTCCGTGTTAATCTCCCTTCTAATAAGGACATAGATCGGATTAGGATCCACCCTAACAGCCTCCTTTTAACTTACTAACTTCTTGCAAGGCCCTGCCTCCGAGTATCATCACATTCGGAGGCCCTGGGGGTTAGGGCTGCAACATATACATTTTTGGGGTGAGGGAGGGGGGCAAACTTCAGCCCATAAGAGCACATTTAAGGGAATGAATGCCCAGAGAAGCAAACCCACTTTTCTTTTTCATTTCAGACTTTGATGACAGCATGTTTGTTAAGACCTCAACCCCTGAGGAATGGATCGCGCAAGGAGAATATTATGCTAAACACCAGTGCTGGAAGGTAAGTGCTGGACCAGGAGCCTGGGGGTGAGGTCTTTGTGACTGGGGACCTCATCAAGGCCTCACAGGCAGGTTTTCCGCCATCCAGCTTATCACCAGGATAGGGCAAAGGTTATGGCTGTTGTGCTACTTCTTCCGAAACATCAGGTCGCCCCGCGATGAAGTGAGCTTCCTGTCCTGCTCCTTCCCCAGTGCAAGGGTGACGTCCCTTCCCTGTGGCCAAGTGCCAGCATGTACCAGTAGGAAGAGGGAGTGTCATGGCTTCCGCCCCACCCACAGACCCTTCTGTTAATTTTCTTTTCCTCCTGTGCTCTTCGTTTCCACTTTTTTTGCTGTCATCCCACCGCGTTTTAAAATAGTAGCAGATTGGGGGCGCCTGGGTGGCTCAGTAGGTGGAGCGGCCGACTCTTGATTTCAGCTCCGGTCATGATCTCATGAGCCAGTGAGATGGTGAACCACGCTGACAGGGCAGAGCCTGCTTGGGTTTCTCTCTCTGCGCCCCTCCCCGTGTCTCTTTCTCCCAAAGGAAATAATAAATAAACGTTAAAGGAAATAAAACAGTAACAGGTTGGTCACTGGTTTCTCAAACTGATCCGACATGGACCTGACTGCCAGTCTGGGGCTAGTGAGCATGGGTTAAGCTTTATCACCAGACTCAGTTGACCAATTCTGGGCCACGAGCCGTGTTGCCAGCATGAGCAGCCTTCCTCCGGGCAACGTTATCGCTGCTGGTCCTTTTGAAGTATTGAAGCCAGCGTGAGAAGCCCCATCCCTCTCCCACGGTCAGCATCCCTACCCATCACACGGTCTCAGGTGAGGCCCCAGGGCCTGTGTGTTTCCCGTGATGCGGTGGTAACGATGTCTCCACCTACAAGGCACAGACACCTTCAGCCCAACAAGCTCATCTTGGGCCCCGTCTCATTCCGTGTCTTCCCTGTGTCATCTGCAGCTTGTCAGGTGACATGATGACTGCAGCAGGTGGCTAAGCAGCCCATCCTCCCCAGCAGCAACCCAAGCAGGGCTGAGGGCAGGCACTTTTCTTCTCAGGGCTCTCTTTCTTTATCAGGAAGTCCCCCGTGGACTTCTTCTGACATCTCACTGCTCGGTACTAGGTCACGTGCCCACGCCTGGTGCAAGGGAGTCTGGGAGGGCAGTCCCATCCTGCGGTCTCAGCCCTTCATGGAAGGCGGGCTCTGCCATGACGCATGGGAGGGAGCGGGGAGTGCTGTGGGCAGCTAACCCGCAGCCGAGTTCGGCTGTAGCTCCTGTAAGTCTCAGCCAGGCCACCCACGTCTGAACTCAGCAGCCAGTCGGCAAGCAGGTTGGCTTCTGGGGGTTAGTTGGCATTTGGCTCAGGTGATGGGGGTGAATGGGGACACGGGCCCCTCATCGTCCAGCAGATGAGCCTGGGCTGAGCAGCATTCCGAGTAGAGAGGGAGGCAAACCATAAGAGACCCTTAAATACAGAGAACAAACTGAGGGTTGATGTGGGGGGCGGGGAAGAGGGGAAAACGGGTGATGGGCATTGAGGAGGGCACCTGGGGGGAGGAGCACTGGGTGTTGTGTGTAAGCGATGAATCACGGGAATCTCTGTATGTAACGCTGTATGTTAGCCAACTTGACAATAAATTACATTAAAAACAGAACGAAGCAAAGAGTAGAGAAGCCCATGAGGCCCCCTGAAGCCTGGCCTCGGAGCTGGCCCTGTATTACTTGGCTGTGTTGTGTTGGCCAGAGTAGGTCACAGCCCAGATCTGAAGGGAGGAGACATAGGCAGCAGTCTTGGGAAAAGCTGCAGAATTATACTGTGAAGGGGTGTGGACCGCTACCGGGAGCACTGAAGGACTGTCGCCACCTTGCGATCAGTCCTAAGGGGTGAATATGTAGGATTTAGCTGCCAGAAGTGGACAGAGCTCTGAAACTTTACCCACTGCCCATCTTTGTTATAACTTGGATGCTGTTATAAAACCAAGATTCTCTTTGGGGGCAGCAGCAGAGAGGGGAAATATGGGCAGCAGGTATGGATATGAACTTGGAAAACTAGACAGTCTTTCCCTTTACTCCCTTCAGAACAGTGTTGGTGTAACCTATACATGTCGCCCAAGCATTTCCATGTCTTTAGCCCTTTTTAAATTATTATTGTTATTATTAATGTTTATTTTATTTTTGAGAGAGAGAGAAAGAGAGCAAGCAGGAGAGGGGCAGAGAGAGAGGGAGACACAGGATCCAAAGCAGGCTCCAGGCTCCGAGCTGTCAGCACAGAGCCCGACGCGGGGCTCGAACTCACGAACCAGGAGATCGTGACCTGAGCCGAAGTCGGAGCTTAACCGACTGAGCCACCCAGGGGTCCCTCTAGTTCTTTAGCCCTTTAAAAAGACCTTTTGAACGTTCGAATCTAAAATCTTTTTATGGGAGCTGGCCCCGACGAGAATGCTATAAAAAGCTTTCTCCTCACCTGATTTTGTTTTGACTCCGCGAAAGGACTTCAGGACCCAGGTTGTTTATTGAGTTTTTGGCTGCATGTCAGTGAATGTTCCAGAACCACCATATAAATGGCAACCACTAGAGGTTCATTCACTCGATAAGCTCCTGTTGAACTACTGGCCAAACATTGCGTTTAGGTTGCAGGGATATGATGGTGAGCAGGACACACACGGAAGGGCTCACGGCCCCTCCTGCTGCACGTGTCACAGATGAGAGATGAGCTGCCCTTAGAACCAGCTGTCCTGGACAGGTTGGCCAGGAAGGATGCTCCAAGTAGGAGCCTTGAGCTGAGTCCTATGGGCTGAGTGAAGTTAACTGGGCAGAGAAGGAACGGGAGAGCGTTTCAGTTAGGAGCAGCATGTGCAAAGGCCGGGTGGTTGCCAGGAGTGTGGCACAGGTCATTGGAATGCAAGGAGGCCCATGAGGCTGGGGAGGCTGAAGCAAAGAGCCTGAGGGAACAAGATGTTGTCCCATCTACTTAATCCTTCCCTCGCTCACGCTGAGACCTAATCTTTACCTGCTGGACCAAACCTGACTTTTTGCCCTGTAGCCTGTGCGCTGAGACGTGGCGTCAGCATTCCTATTTTAGAAAAGCAGCTTTCTGCAGGCCGGGATGGGGGTCCAGGCCATTCTCCTGTGATGCTTTTATGCCCACCTTCTACGCGCTCAACACAGAGGCGCATGACCCGGGGGTCTGGCCAGTTATCTTTCAGAAGATCCCCGTCTCTATCCCCATCCCTACCCCCCTTTCTGTGTTCCCGGCTCTTCCACCAACACTCCCAGGTAGCTATTGTGGTTCCGGACTAGAAAAAACCTGTGTGGGTGCCTTTGGGCCAACGCTCCGTGTCTCTGACCTGAGGTTGCTAGTGCATACGACGAGACCGATGAAGCTTCTCACACGTGGCTTTTGGAAGATTAAGTGAGGGTGTTACTTACGGCGGTCTGTAAAACTAGGTCCTGAATCCCTTTTCCATGGATTCTGGGCACTTCCAAAAGGAACCTTTGAATGGGAAGGGTTCGCTGGTAACGTTACTGGGCTTTGTCCCGTGAGGTCGTTTTCTTCAGCTCATTGGCACGTTCCGGCTCCTCCCCTCAGGCTGGGCCGGGGTGAGACTCACTCCCTTGTCGGTGCACACACGGGCGTGTGCGTGTGTGTGTACGCGCGCGCGTGCGTGTGTTTAACCCTCGTTCCGTACGTCACCTCCAGTTCCTTGTTGGGAATCAAAGCCTTCTGCCCGTTCCAGGTGGCAGCCAAGTGTTACCAAAAAGGAGGTGCGTTTGAGAAGGAGAAGCTGGCCCTGGCCCACAACACCGCCCTGAACATGAAATCCAAGAAAGTCAGCCCCAAGTAAGAGTCCCGGGGGGTCATCTCGGGGCTGCTCTGGTGAGAGCCGCGGGTGAAACCTAGCGGGGGCTCCGTCGCCGGTCCGCGGGCACTCTGTTTTGTCTCCTCCTCCAGGGAGAAGCAGGTGGAGTTCTTGGAACTGGCCAAGACCTATCTGGAGTGCAACGAGCCAAAGCTGTGCCTCAAGTGCCTGAGCTGCGCCAAGGAGTTCCAGCTGTCTGCCCAGCTGTGCGAGAGGCTGGGGAAGGTGAGGCCCAGCCTGCGCTGTCGCTGGGAGAACCGGGCCACCCCGGAGCCGACTCCCTCAGCCCCCGCTTGCGTCAGGGAGGGGCCCCGGGCCTCCAAAGAGGGACACGGCAGCCCCGAGGACTGCAGGGCAGTCGTTTTCTCCACGCGCCCGAGTGTTTCCACGGCTCCAAAGATGTGTGTGCGTGTCCACGTCCGTGTGAAGGTTTGCGATCCAGTGTCAGTCACAGAGGGGCCGAGTGTTCAAATCAAAGGGCCGATGGGCTTTGGCATAGTCCTGACTTCCTGTCCTCCCTGTCCAGGCCAGAGTCTGCCTGTGGCGATGGCCTGGCATGACATGGCGGTTTTCCCGCGTTCTCGGTCACTGCTCTAGTTGCCAACCCATCTGGCGGGCCGCTAGCCACAGGTGGCTATTTAATTTATAATTTAAGTTAATTAAAATGTCGAAAAATAAGAAATTCAGTTCCTCGGTCCCACTAGCCACGTTTCAAATGCGCATTGCTACGAGAACATTTCCATCATCGCGGAAAGCTCTGTTGGGCAGAGCTAATGGTCTAGAGCATAGCTACTCACTGCGGGGTCAGCGGGCTGGCGGGCAGGTCACGCAATTTCACGTGTCTGCACCAAGATTAGCACCAAAGGTGAAAGTGACCAGTGAGAGACTGTTAGGGCAGTTCGGCACTGCCGTGACATCCAAGTGGTGATGATTTTTTTGGCGATTCCTTTTTCTCCTCGAGACAGAATTGGCATGGAAAACTATCAGTTGTAGATGCACGATGTAATGATTCGATACATGTGCGTGCTGCGAGGCGATGCCCACAGTAGGTTGAGTTAACATCCATCACCGTACAAAGATTGTTTTCCCTCGCAATGAAACCTTTTAAGGTCTGTTCTCGGAGCAGCTTTCAAGGGTGCGGTACGGCATTATCTGAACTCACACGGTTCACGTTCAGTGTATCCCTTGTGAGGGATGGGAGGTGTAGAGCGAGGTGGTTCGAGAAGCTTTGCTCTAGAATGCCCAGCTCGGGCTGCGGTATTCCCCCACGTAAAAGGCTTTCCAGCAGGAAAGTGGGTTTCCACGCCTCTCGTCTCCCCGTGAAACCTAGTAGCTCCTGGATGTGCAGAGCATCCCGGGCATTGGATGGGGAAGGGAGCGGCACCTGCTGGGGACTTTGAAGTGTGGCCCCCAAGTCAGTGTAAAGAGCATGAGGCCTTCATGGTGCTGCCTGCCCGGCCCCACATTTATTAGGGTGTGCGACCTGTTAGGGTGTGGGAGACGGGGATGGGATAGGGATTCCCCTCTGGGTGGGAGTTTGGGTCCTAAGATTCCGGGAACTAGCGTAGCTTCTAACCTTTCCACGTTCCTTAGCTACCAAATCCTCAATGCCCTGTGTCGCCACCTTGGACCTACTCGCTGACAACTACAGGGAACCAGCCTCAGCCTTTGCTTCCCGTTTTTGCCCAGCAGTGCCCGCCTTGACTGAGTCAGAGACCTTTTCCTTATCGACTCATTTAGCCCACCGCCCCACCCCCAGCCCCAGCCTGGAGAGCTCTTCCTCTGAGAGTAGGGGGCTCAGGGACCAGGAGGCCATAAGTATAGCCTGTGCTCCCTCCTCCGGGACTTCAGCACCTTCAGAACGTGGAGGCCACCCTGCTCCCCTTCCGCGGGTTTGGCCACCGGTGGCAGCCTCGTCTGCTTCCTCTCCCCAGTACATTCTAGCAGCTCCAAGCCCCAGCCAGGGAAGGGTCTGGTCCCAGCCCCCTCCCTGGAAGGGTGTGCAGCCCTCAGCCAGCCTCAGACCTCACGTGGTCATCCTGCCACACTAACCGGCACGATTCACGTTGACCAGCTGGGCAGCAGCCTTCGTCTGTATCCTTAGACCAAATTGCCCCCCTGTTCCCAGCCCCTAAATGTGTGTCACCCCTGCCAAGAAGTGTTTTTGAGGGGACCCTGGGGATGCAAGACCATTTTGCAAGGATTCCTCTGCCTCATCCGCTTCTTGCCTTTTTCCTGAGAGCGACATTGGCTCCCTCGGAAACTTCTCAAGGCCCCTGCTCTGGACGGCAGGTGGGAGCCCTCCGCTCAGGGAGCTGCTGCATAGAACCAGCCCTCTGCTCTCTCTCCGGTTGGGCACACGCTTGGCACCTGGCAGGGCCTGCCTTCACACGGGGGGGGGGGGGGTTTCCTTCAGAGTAATCAGCATTGTCAGGGGAAGAAAGAGGTGGGGTGGTAGGTAATCCGGTTATGGGGTTTTATTCATGTGGCCGAGATGGGTCTAGATGCTCCCGGCTCTATGAGGTCTCGGGACTTAGAAGAACCTCACACCCGAATCTTTCCTTGTTTTTTATGTTTAGTTATTTCCTGAGAGAGAGAGACAGAGTGCAAGCAGGGGAGGGGCAGAGAGAGAGGGGGAGACACAGAATCGGAGGCAGGCTCCAGGCTCCGAGCTCTCAGCACAGAGCCCGACGCGGGGCTCGAACCCACAAACCGTGAGATCATGACCTGAGCCAAGGTTGGATGCTTCACTGACTGAGCCATCCAGACACCCCCATACCTGAATCTTCTTTGAATTTTGGCACTTGGTGCAGATGGTCTAGATAAATAAAAGCCAGCTAAAATTTACTGGAGGGACTGGAATATATTTTGGCTTATTTCATTTTGGTTTTGTTTTCTCTTTGGACCTCAGGTGCCGTAGGTAGAATTATGAAATGAACTATTCAACAAACAGACGCGCCCGGGCTGTGTGCCGGGCACTGCGGGTGCTCAGTGGCCGGTAGGCGACAATACAGGGGCCTCTGCCTTGACAGAGCTTCCGTTCCTAGTGTGGGAGAGGGACGGCGGACAAGCCAGTAGCATAGAAGATGCCAGTGGTGATGAGGCTGGGTGAGGGGAGAGGGGTGTCGGGTGTTGCTGTTTTGGGCAGGGGGCGGGCAGGGAGCTGTCTTGTGAGCAGAGACGGTGCAAACACCTGGAGGGCATCGTGGGCCAAGCGTCCTTGCAGGCAGCAGCCCCCGAGGTGTGAGCGTGTGGGCGAGCTTGAAGAACGGCAAGGAAGCTGGTTGGGCCAGAGCAGAGTGAGTGGGGTATAAGTGGTAAAATGAGCCAGAGAGGGCGGCAGGAGCAAGTCATGTAGGGCCTCCAAGTCCGTGGTGGGGACTGGATTTTGTTGACGTGGGACAGGGAGCCAGTGGAAGGTTCTGATGGCAGGAGCCACACGGAGCTCGTTGTTTGGAGGCTCTGCGGGGGGTCTGTAGGCAGCAAGAGTAGAAGCAGACAGGCCAGTGGATGTGATTTGGGTTGCCATGATGGCGGTGGGGTGCCGGGAAGGGGAATTGCGGAAACGTTGCGAGAGCCGAGCACAAAGGATTAACCAAAGGGCTGGATGGAAGTGTGGGGGGAAGAGCGGGATATGATCTTCTGTTCGCGGCAAACCCACTGTTGGGTTTTGTCTGTTCATCCTCTTCCTCTTCATGGCCAGTCTCCGGTCCCATTCTCTCGTCACTGGCAGCCATTCCAGTGGATGTAACGTGTCATCCCCATATGCATGCCTAATTGAATAACAAATTCTAGTATTTTCTATACATGTATGTTTTGAGCTTTTGTAAATAGCATATTGTTCTGGTTTTCACTCTTTCCACCCCCTGCTATAGTGTTGAGGTCCGGCCAGGCTTGTGACCCCTGATAGTCTTCCAGAATGGGCATCCACCGTATTTGACTTTTCCATTTCCCTAGCGGTGAACGTCCAAGTTGCCACCAACTCCCGGCTGCCACACACAGTACTATGTGGCACAGCACGTCTCCTGCCAGTCCTGGGTACTGCTGGAAATGGGCTTGCTGGCCCTAGGGTACACATATACTTAATTTCACCAAGCGAAAGTGGAAGCCACTTTGCTTTCTAGAACAGCCGTACCACTCTGTGCAGGACGGTTCCACATGCCCCATGTTCTTGACCACATTCAGTGGGCTCTGGTTTTCTAATTTTTGCCAATTTCATGGATGTATCTCACTGTGGTTTTAATCGACGTTTCTCTATCAGTGAGCTTGAGCATCTTCATTGATTTGTTAGTCACGCAAGTTTCCCCCACTGTGACCTGCCTGTTTGTATCCTTTGCCTACTTTTCTGTTGTGATTTCAGGAAAGTCTTTGTCTTGTGGTCGAAAGAATCCATTTTATGTTCTAGATCTGTCTGGTCAAATGTGATAGCCATTAGCCACATGTGGAAATTAAAGTTAAAATGAATGGAAATGGAATGAAATGAAAAATTCAGTTCCTCAGTTATGCTACCCACATTCCACGTGCTTACTCTTCACACGTGCTTAGTGGCTACCATATTGGCTAGCATAGCTGTAGAATATTTCCATCTTCACTGCAAGGTCTATTTGATGGCGCTGGTCTGGATGTTCATGTTTGCCCTCTCTCTGTTAACTTTATTTCACATACCCTTTGTTCAGCAGTTTTGATTCCATCAAAGGAAGTTTATGTGTTTTGGGTTTTATTGAAGACTTTCTTTAACCTCAAGGTCACAAAGATATTCTCCTATGTTTTCATCCAATAGCTTTCACATTTAGGTCTTTATCCTATCTGAAGGTTAATTTTGTATATGGTGTGAGGTTGGGATATAACTTTATTTTTCTCTCTATAAATAATTCTATACAATATATAATATGTATAATACAATATGTATTACATTTTATGTATAATTTTTATGTAATTTTATATAAAGAAATTGTTTTCCTAATATCGCCTATGTCTTAGCATTTTTCACTGGGTCCTAACAAATAGCAGACATATTGTTCGTGGTATTGGCTTATTTTTAAGATCAAAAGTTATGCTATGAATACTCTAAGAGTGTATTTTACTCTGTCCTAGATAAAAGATGCGGCCTATTTCTATAAGCGAAGCCAGTGCTACAAAGATGCTTTCAGATGCTTTGAGCAGATCCAGGAATTCGATCTAGCACTCAAAATGTACTGTGAACAGGAGCTTTTTGAAGAAGCTGCTATTGCAGCCGAAAAGTAGGTGGTTTTATTCTCTCCCTTCCCCCACCCCGCTCCCTCCCTCCCGCTGCTCTCTGGGGGCAGCCTGCCTTGGAGGGTGTTATTCCGCTCTTCTGAAGCGCCCTGCCTGTGTCGCCCTCCTTCCACTCGAGTGGTGGCCTCGGTGCTGGGTCAAGAGCTCCTTGAAAGCAAGAACCAAACCTAAAGGATTAACCGAGAAGCTGAATGGGAAGTGCGGGAGGAAAAAGAGTGGAATATAATCTCCAGTTCCCAGCAGAGTCACCATTGGTTTCAGTTTGTTCATCCTCTTCCTCGTCATGGCCGGTCTCCGTTCCCACTCTCTCATCGGCAGCCATTCCAGTGCCTTTAACATACACGCTCTTAATATATTCACATTTAATATATTCTACTCTCTTTATAAGCTTTGACACAGTGTCATGAGAAGAGGCAGAAGATGATGAAGGGTTTGTTACAAGTGTGTATATAAGACACATGGCAATTTTGTGCTTAATGATGGTTCTGTCCTCTACCCTTACCTGCTGAGGTAGCAATTTCGCTGAATGGACGGATGAAGGTAAGTGCACTAGTGGGCAGTCAGGCCTTTGCTTCACCGTGACCTATGGGCAGACCCTCAGCCATGCAGTCATACATATGTGTACGAAATGTATGTTCACATACCCTCATAAGCTTCACACATGACCCACCGGAGGCCTTCTCGAGCCTTTATCTAGCTCATATTCCAAAGATGATGTCGAGATGGGCAGGGCTAATGGTTGACAAGGAATACAGAAATGGCATGTTACTGGTGCCCCGAAGAGATCTTCTTGGTGGTATGGGGCAGCTAGAATGACAGAGACCGCTATTCTGTGTTTCTGTTTGAGTCTACTCTCAGCTCCTGGAGAAGCAGGGTGTGGGTTGGTTCTACATTTTCTTTGCTTTCTACCAAATTCTGCATGTGACAAAATGAACATAACGGACCCAGGTGTTCAAACTTCAGGTTTTTGGGAAGTTAGCTTTTGTTAAAGTATAATATATAGTCAAAAAGGTGCACCTAATTCTCAAAACATAGATCTACTTGTGTAACCAGCACCTCGATAAAGGTGCCCAGTACCTCGAGTTTTAGTTTTGGAAATGGAAAAGTAGGTGTTCTGTGCCACGGCTGGTAAAGTGAGCATATTCCTTCGTGAGGGTCTTTGGTACCCTTACGTTTATGATATATGCAACGGGTATGTAGTAGTCTGTTTAGGCAACCAGAACGAAATGCCATGGATTGAGGGGCTTAAACAACAGAAATTCATTTTCTCCTAGTTTTGGAGGCTAGAAGTCCAAGATCAAGGCTCCGGCCGGTTGGGCTATTGCTGAGAGCTCTTTCCCTGGCTTACAGAAGGCTACCTTCTCACTGTGTCCTCAGGTGGCCTTTCCCTGGCACTTCCACATGGAGAGAGACTGCAAAAGACAGGTCATTCTCTGGTGTCTTCTTATAAGGACACTAATCCTGTTGGATCAGGACTCCACCTTTGTGACCTCATTTAACCGTAGTCTACTTCCTTTAGAGATCCCATCTCGAAATCCAACCACACTGGAGATTGGGCTCGAATGTATGAATTTCAGGGGACACAAACTATCACTCCATAAAAGGGTGCCAGCTGTGACATTTGTTGGGCACATAGTTACCAGGGTGCTATGCAGTCGTGATATGAGTAATTGACCAGACCAATTCCCTTGTGAAGTCATATGACAAAACTGACCAAGAGGTTGTTGTTTTTTTTTAAGTTTTAATTAGTTATTTAAACTTCTGCCCTCAGGTTTTCAGCAGAGCATTGAATCGTCACAGATTTTCCCCAGAAACATATTTTTCTCTCATTATTCTTTCTCAGCTTGATTGAGGTAGACAGCTGAGAATTCCTATGTGTTGAGTTGAGATCTAAGTGTAATCTGAGTATTAACTGGAAACTCACGTTAGATCTGTCCGAGTGTCCTTTGAGCACCGTGCATATTGAGTGTAGAATTCGGTGGCTAATTGGCATGACCCAAAATGCATTGTGGACCTTGTAGATTTGAAAAGGAAATACCCGGGGAGTTCTTTACACTTGCTGAAAGTACTCACTACTCCATTAGCCGAAGCTCACGTGTGAAGTATACTCCTTTTCTTCATCTTTATTTACAACCCTTCATGGGAGACCTCTCGTAGAAGAGGAAAAGCTAGGAAAGCAGATGTTTGTAGGATAACTCTGAGCCATCATAAGGAGCCTGGGCACTTCTCTGGTTGTGAGGAGACGGGTTTTGTCCTATCAGGGTTCAAAAGCACGCATGTTTTATTGGATTGTTCCAGTGCCTTGAAAATTGGTAGTGTGGGAGGTACTGACTTTGACCAGCAGAGTAAAGGGGAGCATTCAGAGCTTCGTTAATCTCACTCTTATCAACCACGCTCGTACCTGGCAGAAGAGAAAAATCAGAGGTTGGGTGATGAGAGGAAGACTGATGTCGTTAATGTCACGCTGGCGTGTCATGCTCTGTCTTCACCCTTTCTCCTTAGTCCTGTCTCCGACTCAGTGGGGTTGTCGGCCCAAAATGAGGATCGTGCTTTTATGAAAATTTAAGGGTTTCTTTTTTTCTACAGGGATAATTTTGGTTATGCATAATCGTTGCCCTTCAGACTGACTTTCATTTATCTACTTAGTTTTCTTCTCAAAATTTTATTTACTTTTATTTCTTTAAATTCTCAGACTGACTTTCAAACCTAACTTCCATTTGCTTAGGTGGTCACGCCGTAACATTTCATTAATTGAACATACAAAACTTCGTTCCTTTGGAGAATAAAGAATTCATTTTACCCCTGCGAAATGAAGCACTCGTAAAGATGCCGGATAAGTTTAGGCCCTGTTTTGTAATTTAGATCTACACGTGGGTGGGACTTGTGTCTGACTTGCTCTGTGCTGTATCTTGGAGGAGATTTTCTCCTGGGTGGTAATGAGCTGACATTTGGGTCGTCTGTCATTGCAGGTACGAGGAAATGCTGAGGGCCAAGACCCTTCCCATATCCAAGCTGTCTTATTCTGCCGGTCAGTTTTACCTGGAAGCCGCAGCAAAGTACCTGAATGCAAACAAGATCAAGGAGATGATGGCGGTCCTCTCGAAGCTGGACATAGAAGACCAGCTGGTGTTCCTGAAGTCTCGCAGACGGCTAGCGGAAGCTGCAGACCTGCTGAACGGGGAGGGTCGGAGAGAAGAGGCCGCCTTGCTGATGAAGCAACACGGTTGCCTGTTGGAGGCTGCCCAGCTGACTGCCGACAAGGACTTCCAGGCCTCGTGTCTGCTGGGGGCTGCCCGCCTCAATGTGGCCAGGGATTCGGACGTGGAACATACCAAGGCCATTCTGAGAGAAGCTCTTGACCTCTGCTATGAAACCAACCAGCTGGCCGGCATTGCCGAGGCCCAGTTCCTTCAGGGGGTAATCCTGAGAGACTTTCAAAAGCTCAAGGACGCCTTCTTCAAGTTTGACACACTCAATCACTCGGCGGGAGTGGTGGAGGCACTCTACCAAGCTGCCAGCCAGTGTGAGGTCGAGCCTGAGAAGGTCCTGGCCCTGGCTCCGGGGGGCTTGGAAGTCCTCCTCAATCTGGTCAGGGCCCTCAAAAGAGTGACCAACAATGCCGAGAAGGAGATGGTCAAGTCTTGCTTCGAGTTTTTTGGGATTTCGCAGGTGGATGCCAAGTATTGCCAGATAGCTCAGAACGACCCTGGACCCATATCAAGAATCATTCTTGACCTGGATGTGAACCTGAGAGAGAAGAAAACAAAAGACTGTTTCTTGGTAACGACCGACCAGGTGAAACTGGCCCTCAACAAACACCTTTTGAGCAGGCTGCGTCAGATCACGCAGAGCCTGTTTGGGAAGACCTACGCAGGCGTCTGCGTGAGGTTTATCGTGGGCCTGAAATGTGAGGTCGAAAACTGTAAAGATTTCCACAGGCCCTTGCGGCGCTGCGAGGCCAAGTGTTTGGTTCAGTCAAAGATACACTTGGTGGCAATCAGCGGGTTGCTTTTGGAAGCCAAGAAAGTATTCCCTAAAATCTTAACAGAGGAACTCGAAGAAATCGATTACGTTTCGTCTGGCTATATGTACGGCCTTTGCAAATCCTTCCTGAACGTCCTCTTCCCTAAGCATTTCCACCAGAGAGTGTTGTCAGAAAACCCCACGGCCTGCAAAGAGATCCTCAAACCGAACTACAAATCCTTTCGGTCCTACAGGGCAGCTCTGAAAGAGTACGTCCGTCTTCTGTTTCAAAACGAGAGGGCACGAAGCCGCCGGGAGTCTACAGACCTGTGGCTGAACGCCATGCAGGCGTTCCTGGTCTCCTCCAACTATCCGGAGGAGTTCGAAAAGCTGCTCCGTCAGGAGGAGGACAACTACAACAGGGAACTCAAAGCTCTAGAGGCTGAAAAGGAGGAAAGGGGCAGGGGGAGGGGCGGCAAGGTGAAGGGAATAGAAGGAAAATTCGGCATGTTGGCGCCCAACAAGGACGATGACGGTGCCGAGAAGACCCACCTGTGCTTCATCCGGCTGCTGGAGAATTGCATCGACCAGTTCTACGTGTACAGGAACCCAGAAGACTACAAGAGGCTCTTTTTCCGTTTCATGAACGTCCTCGTCAAGAGGTGCAAGGAACCGCTCATCCCCAGCATTGGAAACACGGTGGCCCTGTTGGAGTTCCAGTTCGTCCACTGCGGGGTGGTCCTGGCCCGCCTGCGGAAGAACGCCATCCTCCGCCTCCCCAAGAGCTACATCGCGCTCTTGCACTACTGGGAGTTCCTGGTCAGCAAGAAGGACAGGGAGCCCGGGGACGTGTTCTCCATCGTTCAGGAATACAAGCCTAAGGACGTGGCCAGAGCCATTCAGGATTTCCGGTTCCACCTCTCCTACCTCGTCAAGGTGCTCTGCGGCCAAGAGAATGGGAACTTCAACGTCCTGCTCGACGCCTTCGGTGAGATAGACTGTGTGGTGTCCGGGGAGGCAGAGCGGACCCTGGTGCTGTGCTTGGTGATGCTGGTCAACGCCGAGGAGGTCCTACAGCCGTACTGCAAGCCTCTCCTGTGCCGCCACTTCCAGGAGATCCAGACGAGGCTGCAGCTGATGAGTAGGGACTGCCCCGACCGGGTGCCCGAGAGGCTCCTGAAAGCGGCGAAGCGGGTGTTGATGGCGGGCAACGTGAAGTCGGTGGCTGAGGCGCTGCGGGACCTGCTCTTCGAGCGGGACGAAGAGTACCTGATGGACTGCTGCTGGCGGTGGGACAGCGCGCACGCCAAAGGGCCCGTGGTCCGCGGCCTCTACCACGAGGAGGTGAAACTGAGCCGCCTGCCCAGTGTGGAGCCCGCGGACTACCTTGCTGACCCCGAGTGTGAGATCGGTCAGGACGAGACGGACGAGCTGGCGTCGGAAGACCGAGACCCCGTCCTCGCCGCCATTCTTTCCCGGAAGCAGCGGAAGGCTTCCGTCCGGCGCAAGTTGAGGAGGGTGTGCCTGGTCGTGTCCTTGTGCATCAGCTGGAGGAGAAGGGTGAGCACCCAGGCGGAGTGCTTCCGAGAGGAGACCAGGGAGCCCGGGGCCGGGAACTTTAAGAAGGCCGACATCGACAGGACCCAGTGTGACCTGTGTGGGGTGAAGTTCAGCCGAGGTCCTGACAACTATTTCGGCCCCGGGAAGGCACTTGAAGGAGCGGCTGCGGAGGCCGTGGCCCCTTCCACGGCCGAGCCGGGAGACGAGGAGGGTCCGGAGAAGAACAGCGAGTCTTACGAGCAGCACATCCGCCTGGAAAGCCATCAGAGGCAGCAGGTGGCCTACCAGAGGTACTTCGAATTTTTCCATGAGAAGGTGGACCCGGCCATCGACGAAGGCAAGCTGCTGGTGCAGGACATTGAGCAGAGCGTGTGGATCCGCAGTCACCTGGGCTCCAAAGAGCACAGCCATATGTTGCAGAGGAAGGTCCAGGAGAACATCAAGAAGGTCTCGGATACGGTGGAGGACCTCTACAGGCGGAAGGCCTGGGCTGGCGGTAAGGCGTCCCCAGAAGTTGGGGCCCGGGGGGGCGTGTCAGAACCCAGGCTTTGAGAACACATGTCAGATCAAGTCCTGGGAATGACAGAGCTTGGCGTTGGCAGAAATACAAGTGAGGAGCGGGTGTTCTCAAACCACGGCAAACCCCCATTATTTGAACCACCCCACCCCACTGAAAACATGTGGTTATCTTGAGTCAGGATGGTTTCCCTGGCACCACACAGAAGAGAGGGCCTTGCTCACTAGTTCTGTGATGAGGACGTCGGGAGGGCGTTTCAAGTTCTGTGACAAGGACGTAGGGAGGGCGTTTAACGTCCCGAGGAAACTCTTCAAGCTTCCGATCTGTTCTCCAGTGACCCATTTCTTGAGCACCTACTCTGTTCTGAACGTTTGACTAAGATCTGGGGCTGCATAGCTGGTCTCTTCCTTTTTAGGAGGGTTCTTAAACCATACCCGGCGTGAGACCTTAACAGTAAGAATTCTTATGTGGCCTTTGAATCGATTTCCTCTAACTTCCTTGTTCGCGATTTCCTAGCAACACCGAGTGCAAGTCGTGTTATGTACCAAATAAGTGAAATTTCGTGTTTAAAACTCATTCTGTCATCCAGACACTCCAGTGTAAGGTTTAAGGACATTTTGATGTTTATTTATTCTGGGGAGGGACAGAGACAGAGACCGAGCATGAGCCAGGAATGGCAGAGAGAGAGGGAGACACAGAATCCAAAGCAGGCTCCGAGCTCTGAGCTGTCAGCGCAGAGCCCCACACAGGGGTCGAACTCGTGAACTGCAGGATCATGGTCTGAGCCGAAGTCCGATGCTCAGCCAACTGTGGGTTTAATGACATGCTGAACGAGGTTCCCTGAAAGGTTTGCTGTTGGCAGCCTCTACCGTCACACAGTGATGGCGTCAGGCTAGCATTTAATTGCAATTTACGTCTGAGGTGGCAGAAGGTGGCTGTGGGTCCTTATCCCGTCGTCCCCCTCAGAGGAAGCACACAGACGGCCCTTGGGAGGTAGGGGCTCTGGCTCTAGTACCGATTAGTCTGGTTCCTGCGGCAGCCCCTTCACTCAGAGCCCTTGTTCTTTGGTTCCTGTAGCAGAGGAGGTGATGGCTCATTTGGTCAACATGCTGATCCCGTCCGTCAGGGATGCGCGGGCATGGCTGATGAAGGCAGAGCTCCACTTAAATGAGGAAGGTAAGGAGCCCTTTATCCCAGGGCTTTGCTCTGGGTCTCGTGGCTCTTGGTTCCGCTCATTCCCAGGTCAACGCGAAGTGGGGTCACCTATAACGTCCACTCACTGTCTAGGGTCATCTTCCCCCAGTGAGTCGAGTAACATCTGAGTTCCCCCCTCTGACCGAGGGCTCATGTTAGTTGCTTTTTCCAAAATCTCTTGGGCCGCTCATGGGCTCCTATCGATGACACCCAGTCACTACTCATGCTCAATACAGTGACTCCCACGCGTAGACAAAGTATTGAAGAGCCGTCTTTTGGCAAACAGGGTCGCCTCTGTCAACCATTCATGTAAGTCCGCGAATATTTATTGAGGGCCTAGTCTGTATCAGCGCTGTTCTGGCCTTGGGGATATAACGCCAACGCATTTGTGAGCAAAACAATATCACAGGGGAGACTTACACACCCCTTCCTAGAGGGTTAAGGGCTTGTACGGAGTGAGTCAGGTTTCTCTCCTGACAGAACGATCTTGCCAAATTCTGTATCATCCCTCTTCCCCATCCCAACTGCCACCCCCTCTTGGCCAGACCTAATCTTTTCTTAGTCCGTGTATTTCATATGCTCCAGATTGCCCTTCTGTGGGTCCTCCTAATCCAGATGCTACTGGAAAATCTAGACCCCAGAGCCGGGGAAGACTAAAAGGGACTTGGCCCAAATATCTGTGTCGGGGAAAAATATCCTTAGAATATATTCCCTGCCAGGACCATGATTTTTGTGATTGTTTCAAAAGGGAGATGACTGGCATACCAACTCGAGTTTGTGGTTGAATTTGGGTTTTTGTTTGATTTCTTTGCCATTTAAAGGGCCTCTGAAATCAGGGCAGAGGCACCAGCCTGTACAAGAACTTAATTCTAGAGAAGGGTGTTTCCTTTGGCTCTGACCCAGGCTTTTTTGCCCTTTAATTTAAAACAATTACAGAGACATTAGGTTTTATTAGCACGTTCTGTTTTACAGTGGTGTGAAAAAAAAAAAAAAATCACCGTTCTGTGCTTTGTTCCCAGTGTTGTGTTTGTTTCTTTTTGGCTTTTGAAACAGGTATTGTCCAGGAAGATGATTACGAAAATGAAGCCGAGGACTTTGGTGAACTCCGTCCTCGAAGGCGTTCGCGGAAAGGTGGAAAGCCGAGAAAATACTAATGTCCGCTCAGCTGCTGCCTCCTAAGCCTTCAGAACATTCCATCCTGACTTAGAATTCCGAGTGCTGGGGCAGATGGGGGGGGGGGGAAAGAATGTAAATTAGCTTAAAAGGGGGAGTCTAGCCATGCCTTTGATTTTTATTCTTGTTACAAGAGCTGCGTGTGCCCAGGGTCCACGTAGGCCCTCTGCTGGCCACTCCTTACCCCCAGGCCACCCTCTGCTCATCTCTGAACCTGCTTACAGCCAGGGCCCTTCTGTTACGGCCTCTTGTCTCCGTGCAACTTTTCTGCCCTCCTTCTCCCCATTTTTTGTGACCATTTCCAGCTACCTGTGCGAGTGACGGTGAGACTACCTCAGAATGTAGTCAAGAACTCCCCAGCGTCCTATGGGTGGGAGCCTCAGGACCTTTGCCCTAGAAGGCAAGCCTTGGGGGGCGTTGTGGGGGATTCCCAGCCTGCCTCTCCGAGGTGGTCCTAACTCTGCCTTGGCTATGGTGCAGACATTCCACAAGTGTTTGTATGTAGCCCTATGTGTCTCACTTTCTTGGTTGAAGGAGGCTCTTGCTTTACCCCCAACTCCCACTGAGCCAGCAGCCATCCGTATGGTCCCATTCTGGAGGCCTTCGTGCCGCTCACGCTTCCTGCCCACCCTCTGCCCTGCCCCCCAGCTCAGCCTGTGTGAAAGCTCGGCTTACGTCGGTCCTTCCCTGATCTGTCCTCGCAGCAGAGCCAACTCCCCCCCCGCGCCGTGTTGCTGCTGCTTTTGCTGCTTAGCGTTTTCTCTTTATCGTCTTTCTAAATGACTCTATTTCCTTGTTTCTAATTTTTATTCCAGGTGGTTTTTATAAATTTCACTTGCCGGAAAAAAAAATCAAATCTTGCCGTATTATCACATTTTTATAAAGTGAAATCATTTCTCTTACGTGGAGCTGTCCGTTGACTTATTTCCGGTCTCCACTCAGTCAAGGGGTGGATCCTGGGGCTGGTTCTCTCTGGCCAGCTGGTTGACGCCTTCTGAAATGAAGACATCCGGGGACTCACAGCTGGTTGCGGTGTCTTGAGGGCTTGCCTGTGTCTCCTGAGCGTTTAGGGTGTGGACTGTGGGAGTTTTGTCACTGCTGCCTATTGGGACTGCCCCCAACAAGAACATTGCCCCGGGAGGCAGGAGACCCGGGGTCAAATCTTCTCCTGACCCCACTGAGCCGTGTAACCTGGGGTGGTCAGATCACTGAGTGCCTGGATGTGGCACTTGAGTCCGTGGGGGCTGGGGGTCTGCTGTGGGACAGAGGCAGTGACGTGGAAAAACAGCAGTGATAGAAATGCATATCATGTGGGTGGCAGCTTCATTTACATAACCCAGTGGGGCCTCAGTTTCCCCTTTAGGGGAGTTGAATGGTCTCAGAGCCCTTTGTGCGTGCCCTGATGCCCAGTGGCTCTGTAGCTTTTGCGATGGGTTCGAGCACCCTCAGGTCTTGGCTCTGGGATCTCAGGATTTGCTTGCGTTGAATGAGCAGGACAGCTGAGTCTCCAGAAACAAAGCGTCCTCTGTCCTCTGATCCTATGCCTCAAGGTCCAGGAGGCTCATGACTGGGCCAGATGAGCCTGCTACCTTCTGGGTCAACGCTGTCTGATAGAACTCCCTGGAGAGAACCACTCCCGAGAATCTACCTCCTCGACTCATAGGGGTCCTCGACTCATAGGGGTGCAGAGGCTGGGGAGAGAGGAATGGGATTCAGCAGTATGGTCAGCAATTTCCCCTGATGACCTCAATCCTCAGGCCCCACCCGGTCCAGGGGCTTTGGTGTCCCAGGCCTTGCCTGGAAGTCCGGGAAGGGGGTAGGTGTAAGGGGTCCCTAAGAGCACTCTCATGTTCAGGAACGCTAGCAGGGCTCACGGGACTCAGCCAAAGCTCTACGGAGCACCATCTGTAAAGGGAAAAGGCACATGGGCGGAGTCGAGGGGGATGTCAAGTGCAGGCCTCTGAGGGTCCTCTCCCGGTGAACTCACACAGGATACACTTAATTCCCCCACTGACAAGTGTGACAACACATGTGAATTGTTGCCGATCAGAAATTATTAGCGACTCAGTGCTCAGAGTTTTTGACGGGGGCTGCTCATGTAGGCGTCTTCTGCCTAGCACGTAGCAAAGTCCCAGAGTCTCAGACAGAAAGCAGGTGTTCCGCATGAACTACGGTGTACAAACAGTGAGCACTGTGAGGTGCGGTTATCGGTTCTGAGGACGGCAGGAACCTTCCAGAAATTCAAGTTCCCAGACGCCAGCCAAGGGGCACCTTTCCGAGCAAGCCTTTCAAAAGCTAACAGACCTACTGTGTTAACTCTCTTCCGCCTCAGGGGTCCCCCCAGGCTGGAGCTCTGTCGTGATCACCCCCACCCCCAGCTTGCTTTGTGGTCCTTCCCCCCCACTGTGTACCTCGCTGCTGGACAAGTGTGGACATAGCTAGTGTCTACCTCCCCAGTCAAGAGGGTGGATTCTCAGGGACAGATGACCTTCCAAAAACCCATCACGAACAATCAGCTGTTTTCCTAACTGCCTCAGACATGGATCCCACTTCTTTGCAGTCAGCATTAACCATTTAGGGTGGTGTTTGGGGCCCTTGAGGATTGTTGGGGGAAGGGAAGGGGCTGGATGACTCCTACCAACACGTACATGCTTTGGCCTGACTGTTCTTAGCCGAGAGCCCTTGTTCTCCTCAAATTCTCTCTGGGGACAAAGGGCCAGTCTTGTAATGACTGGAGGAAGGAAGGACACTGAGGGTCCCTCTTCCTCACAGCCGGCTACACATGTATGCCAGTGGGATAGGGTTCAGCTAGGATAGGAAGCACGGGACCAAGGTAGATCTGCGTGGCCTCTCGGGTTTCTAGAAGAGCCTCTTTTCTTACTGGATTATCATCGGCACGGGCCATATGACACTCTCACCGAAACACCTGAGTGGGTGAAGCACGTTCTTCTCTGACCGTCTATTTGAACAAGGATTCATCCACTGCATCCCTCCGTCTCGATTTCTAAAAATATCTTTACTGTTTCCTATGACGGCAAATATAATCCAAACTATTTTTAAAAATCCAGCTCTTACGGAGTCCTCAGTCACCAGCACCACCAATTTGGAATTAAATTTGTATTTATTTTTACAAAAGTGGATTGAACCATACGGCCTCCACTTTAGCTTGAGTTTTCAGTGAGCCATTGGTGTTTGCCATTTTTCCACGCCAGCACATTTAGCTCTTTTTAAAAACTGGACCATATTCATGGTCTTTAGCCATGCCCCCAGCTGAATACGTGAGTTCCTTCCAATTTTACACCGTCCCAGATGCTCCTGGACACTTGCTGTAACGCTTCTCTAATTTAAATCCCTAAAAGTAGGAATGCTGGTAATAAACATACAACTGAATATGATTTGGCCCTAAAAAGGAAGGAAATTCGGACACACCCTATGACATGGATGAACCTTGAGGACATGATTCTATGTGAAGTAAGCCAGTTGCAAAAAGACAAATACTACACGAATCCACTTATATGCATCACCTAGCGTGCTTAAAATCGTGGAGAGAGAATGTGGAATGGTGGTTGTCAGACGCTGGGGGGAGGGGAAATAGGGAGGTGTTGTTCAATGGGTAGAGACTTTCAGTAAGATAAAGTTCTGGAGACCGATTGCACAATGTGAATGTACTTAATGCTGTTGTGTTGCACGCACAAAAGTTTAAGGTAGTAGATTGTATATTACGTGCATTTTACCACGATTAAAATAATAATCTAATAATAATAAATAATTTTTTAAATCCCCCCAAACAAAAAGTGGGAATGTCAAGTTCAAAGGTGATTCCAGTTTGAATTTTAATAATGTTGGCGAAGTGCCTCCAGAGGGGCTGTCCCGGTCTTGTTTCCACCGCAGGGTGTGAGAGATCGCTTCTCCCACAGCCTCTCCAACATGGGCATTGCCGATCTGTTCTCCATCATGATTTGGTCATGGCAAATGGGGACAGAGAGAGGGCAGAAGCTGACACTTAACTTGAAGTGTAACGAAAGAACGTTCTTCTGTTCAGCCCATCTAGACACTTGAGTGGCCACAAAGTGAATTTGGGTTACAGTGTTCTTCAGGGTAAGTGTAGATCTCTGTGGATGCCTCCGGAAACTCCAGACTTATTCTAGCTCTTCCCCATCCCATCCCACTCCCTAACCTTAAAACCATGACTCCAAATATCACGGACTGGCCTACATAGTTCCCTGAAACAGCTGTCCTGCAGAATCACTAAAACTTGGGTTAAAAATAGCCTCGGTCTCTAAAAGAAGGTTAAGTCCCTGGAAACAAAGACCTCTTAGAAATGTCCCCACCTCCGTAAAGGGCACACAAAAGCTGCCCCAGCTCTTTCCCCAGAGCTGGTCTCTACTCGTGACTACCCCTCCCTGCCCTGGAAACAGATTGTTGCCTGAAATCTTTTCCCGTTCTTGGTCCATCGATGGAAGAAAAGCAGGGAATAAGGGAGTATAATGCAATTACAAACAAGCTACAAGCTCGTGTCCTTATTTCCATTTTATAAATGCCCAAATTGGCTCAGAGGCTTTAAAGAGCATGTCTGAATTCCCATAACTAGTATAAGGAGCCAAATTTCAATCTTATGTCTCACTTCAAAGATACAGCGGTGACAGTACCCTGCTTCCCAAGGGCAACCCCTCCCCCCAAAAGGTCCTATCAGTCATTCGGGTCGCAGCACCACTGAGGAGGGCCAGATGATGTGTCAGGCAGAGAACAGAGAATTCTGCAGCACCAGGAGACGTTTCTAGACAACAACCCACCTAAAGAACGCCCGGTACCTTGCTGATGGCTTCTCCCTCCCCCTTAGCAAGTGGGAGACACATTTTCCCGGATGGTGGGTGGGAGTGAGGATCAGCTATCTCCTGTTGTTGGCAGACCCAGCTTCTCTGCTGTGGGAAGGACTGAAAGTTTATCGGGTTAAACAGGGAGCCTTCCCATGAGCTCTTAACCCCTGTGCTGTTACAGAAGTTGCCAGGTGGGGAGACGGCCTCTGGCCAGCCATCCGACTTTGCGCTCTGCGGTCAGGATCTCCAAAGCATATTTAGAGTGACAAGATCAGGCAAAGCCAGTCTCAGTTGCTTCGGAAAGATATTTGTGGCTGCAGGGAGAGCGGCCACTGTACCTGCTGTGTGGATTTGCCCATCCTTTGGGTCATAAACTTAAGGATGATCCCAGGGACACAGATGTCTGGCAATTGCATGGTGTTGGTCCAAAAGGACGTTCAAGGCATCCCAGACCCCAGATCAGCTTGCTGGAGAAGGCCAGGGATAATTTAGTGAGCGTGTGTGTGTGTGTGTGTGTGTGTCAGAGAGAGAGAGAGAGAGAGAGAGAGAGAGATGGAATTTGAGATGTTAGGCATTGAAATGGTTATTATGGCAGGAGGATCTATGAATCCTGGATTCCTGTCCTGCAAGGACCCTGAAGGAGACAGATGTGTGAGGAGAAATGACCAGAGAAATACCACAACGTTGTACTGTTACCTAAACGCTCTGCCCCAAACCTGCAAAAAGAGTACATATCCACATCCCTCTCCAGATTATATTCCAGTAGTTAGGAGCCCCCTGCTCAAATCTGCCTGAGCTTCCTCCCTGCCAATGTGCTGGGTCAAGGGGGAGCCACGGGTGGCTCTTTCTCCTGCTCTTAACACTCTTGGCTCTACACCTTCTAACCCCCTGGCAGCAACCTTGACCTTGAGTCTCCCCACTGATGATACCCTCCTGCTACATTCCCTGGCATCTGTCCTGAGCTGTGAAGACACACTCGTCTAGCTGTGGGGCTTAAGACAAGGCAAAGAGCTACGACAATCATAATGGCTGTCACTTAGTGAAAAAGTACTTCAGTACTGGCTCACGTAACTACCACCACAACCATCCCCATCCCACGAAGGGAGACTAAGGCTCTGGGAGCTCTAGCCAGCCCTGTCCCTCAGGACTACCCACCTGCTCCAGCCCCAGCGCATGGGGACCACAGAGAAGTTAGTTTGTGTATAGAGACAGAAAGGGTGGAGGTTTTCTTGAGAATCAAAACACTATTCTTCGATCTTCTACTCCACCAACTTCCCCTTCCGTTCAGTTTCCCTTCAAGCAGACGTCAGCGTGTTTCCATTTCTCTGGAGTCCTTTGGCTTCTTCGATTGCCGACTTGCAGGTGTTAATCTGGCACTGGGGGAAGGAGGGGGCAGCATCTGTTTTTTTGTCGCCGTTCACAAAGTCCGTTGTCTTGGTGAGAGCTACGATGTTGGGGATTCTTGCCGCCATGTTGGTGGTCTTGTTGGCCTCGAGGGAGGGCCCTGGGGACAATACAGGGGGTCTGGCACATCCAAGGAAGGGGAAGAGTCCCTCACACGGAATGCTACCGAGTTCACAAGGGAGGAAACGGAACTACAGATGAGGTGGGTGACTTTTTCAACTTTTTTTTCAAGCTTTTTCAGAGCTTCTGGGGCAGACGTAGGGGAAAAACACTTTAGCCCTTCTGCTAGGGCTCTGAGACCAGAAGAGCTGCATGAAAGGCAGCTGGTCATCCCAGACTTTGTGTCCCTGATGACACACACCTGAGCCCTCAGAACCACCCGCAGGATCACCGAGTTTCATCATCAGCTCTTGTGGCTCATCAAAACCCAGACCTTAAGAACCCAAATTGGGTTAGAGTTCTCAGGGAGATCTAGGTTTGTAACTGAAGTGCTTTCCTGGAAGCACTTTCCTCCTATCAAGGGCTTTCAAATAAAAATTGTAAAGCAGCAGAGATCCTGTTAGAACAAAAATAGACTCTGGAGATGCCGGGCTGTCAGGCCATCTATGCTGAGGAGGGGGAATGTGGCCTGGGCACTGAGGGCACAGCTTCTGAGTGAGCAGGACTCTTGCCAGGAGTAGAGAATGGCATCTCTGAACGCTTGCCTGCACGCGCAAGTGTGTGTGTGTATGGAGGGCTGGGATATAAAGGAAGAAGGTACATGTGGTTGAATTTCTCATTCCGTCTGTTCCTTTGCGTATAATTTAAAGGGAAAAGAGTGCACGGGCTGTCCGGGGGTGTCCAGGTGAAATTAAACCACTGCCGTTTAGTTCAAGTGAACTGCACTCCACAGATATGTCTGAAAAGGAGTCTTTGCCAAAGGACAAACACTGTTTTGTCTACTCTTTTTATGGGAGTCAGTTAAACAAAGTGGGAGCCTGCCATCTGAAGGGTCTACAAATCCCTGTCTCATCCTGAGGGACGGTAGCAGGCCTGTGGGGTCAGGGTGAGGGGGGGGGGGTGAGAGTGGGGGTTGGGGGTGGGGAGAAACTGCACAGCGGGAGGGGCCTGTCTGGCAGGAGAGAACTAGAGGCATTTTGGCTAAACCTCCCCCCGCCACTGATGATAACCAGGTGAATTAGTTGGCCAGGGCCGCCGTAACAAGGTACCACAGACTGAGGGCTTAAAACGACAGAGATGCATTTCCTCACAGTTCTGGAGGCTGGAAGTCAGAGATCAAGGTGCCAGCAGTTTGGTTTTTCTGGAAGCTTCCTCTCCTATGCTTGGAAATGGCTGTCATTTCTGTGTATCTTTGCACGGTCTCCCCTCTTTGCGTGTCCGTGCCCCAATTTCCTCTTTCCGTAAGGATACCAGTCATATTGGGTTAGAGCCCATCATAATTAGCCTAAAGGCCCTATCTCTAAATACAGTTACACTCTTAGGCAGTGGGGATTAGGACCTCAATCCACGAATTTTGGGGGCCATGGCTCAGCCTATAGCACCAGGTAAAGGCCTCAGCTTTGCTGAGCAACCCTTGAGGGAGAATGACTTTGGTTGGAGCTCTTAGCCCCAGTGGCCCAAGTGCAGAGGGCGGAGCCTGTGATGGTGACTTTGGGCTGTGGAGGGGGGACTGAGGGTTGATGGCATCCGGTTGACTCTACCGCTGAAAGTGGGGTGTGGACAGCTGGCTGGCTGCGGGGGACCCAGAGGCTGTCCAGTGAGCTTTCTCTTCTGCCTCCCTTTGCGCTTTTCTGATCCTACTGCCTGAACATCTCCCTCATTCCTGCAGTCTCGGTTTCCCTGCTGTGCTCGTGACTTCATAGCAAGTCTTCCCGCCCCAGCACCTCTTCCAAGGACCTGCTGACCTTTTCTGCCTTGAAGTGTCAGTGGCACAGTAAACTCAAGTGCCCCAAATAAGTGCTCTGCCCCTTGGGCCATGTTTTGGTCCTGATTTCTCAATTTCCACCAAGGGCCCTTTTCCCTTCAGTCAGGAGTCTCAGAAGAGGCTGGTTGCGTCCCTCAACAAGACCGTGACCTCCCCGAGGGCAGGACTCGGGCTGTTCCACTGTGGCGTCCCCCGTGCCTCTGCGCGCATCCTTCAGTAGGCACCCAGGAGCTATCTGGAGACTGAGGGAATGACTCTCCAACTCGGTTTTATTCCCAAAGCTAATTTGTAATCGATCACCCAGCCTGAGAGATTGCTCAATGTCATCCACCCTTCCGCAAACACTTATTGGACACCTACTACGTGCTTTGACAGTCGATTTCATGGACTGAAATGTAGCCGGGTGCTAGGGATGTGGGACAGAGTAGGAGGTGCCCGGAGTGTCCTTGGAAGACAAGTCCACACTCCCCTGCCCCCCAACTGTTTCCTCCGTCCTGACTCAGGTGTTCATTCCCTCTCACTTGGACTACGGCACCCTGTTGGAGGCGGTCATGGAGAGGATGACCTCCAAGCTGGATCTGGTTCCTCCACCCCTTCCCCTGTCCTTGGAATGTTCGTTTCAACCATCTTTCCCATGGTGGGAGCGGCTTTCAAGGACACTGCCTTGAGAGAGCAACGTGTCGTTGAAATCCTCTGGTCACACCGCCCTCAGTATACCGGTGCCGGTTTGTGGACCAGCACCCGCCCCGTCCGGGGCTGCTCAGCTTTGTGGCTTATTTGTGGCTTAGCCACACCGTCTGCTTCCTAAAGCTCATGTTGGCCACGTCGTTCCACTGCTCAGAGGCACCTGGACACCAGCCTGCTGATCAGGCTATCACTTGTCCAGACTCCTCTGCCCCCAAGGCACTTCCTGTCTTTCCTACTCGTTCCGAGGCTTTACTGCACTTTCCGGCGTCTGCACTTCTGCCCATTGCTACTTTCTGCCTGGAAGTCCCTTTCCCAGCCAGACTCACCTGTCGAAACTTTTTCCTTCCCTTAATCCCCTCCCCCCCCCCCAGGCCACCACCTCCAGGAAGACTTCCCTAACCCCCCACGTGGAAATTCTCCTATTGTTCAGGGGAGGGGTTGCCGCGCTGCTCCCCGGCAGGCAGTCTCCACACCTCCATTGCGCCGTTTTAGCAGAGGCGGAATAGGGCTTTAGGGCGCCTGCCTGTCCCCATCTAGCCTGGACTGCCCAGTAGAGCAGTCGCCAGCCACATATGGGGATTTTAAGTAAAATCGGCTCAGATGAAACATAACTGAAAATTCAGTTCCTTGGTCACACCAGCCACACTTCCAGTGCTCTGTAGCCACACGTGGCTGGGGGTTCTGTGGTCTAAAACGTTGCCATTGCCCCAAAATGTTCTGTTGGACAGCACAGCTCTAGATCCAGAGCTTCTGGAGGCCTGTCCTGGTGGTAAGCATGGGGCTTGACCCACGGCAAAGTGCTCCATAAAGGCTTGTTGAACGAAGTCGGACATGTGCTTTGGAGGAAGTAAAGACAAAATCTTTGCTGAACGCTGCAGTCGTCCAGAGTGAACCGGGAGCTGCCCCCGAGGGGCAGAAGGACGGGGGGTGAGGGGGGGAAGGGCAGGGAAGGCCTGGGAGCCGAGCACCTACTACTTTGCCAGGCGTAATGCACAGCCCCCTAAATTTGATGGCGCTGGTGCTGGCGGTGGTGGTGGTGGGGTGTGTGTGTGTGTGTGTGTGTGTACGTGTGGGTGCAGACAATTGCTATTCTAGACAGATTTTCCCATCTGGATGAGACACATTTTTGGCTCACAGCTTAAAACAGAATCAGGGCCAAGAGTGTGCTCTCGAGCGCTTGCGTCTGGGACCGTCATAATGTTTGAGTGCTGCTTGCTTTGTTCCCTGTCCCCCTGTGCTACCTTGCCCCACCCTGCCAGCCAGCCGGGCAGGCTGGCAGAGGAGCCGGGGCCCCCCCAAGCCTGGCTTCTGAGAAGGGACATGGAGAGAGTAAATGCATGGAGGCCCCGGTACAGGGGGAAGAGCAAGCCTCCTGGCTTTTTTCCAGCCCGAATCTGGGGCTGTATGTCAGTCTTAGCTTCAAACAGACGCACTTCCCTTGCAGCAACGAGCTGGTTTCTCCGGGAAACCCAGGCTGCAAGCCCTCCGGCTGTGAGTGGGAGGCTCTGAGCTCTGTCAGGTGCAAAGCAAGAAGTGGGGCATCTCCCCCGTCAAACTTGGTCGCCTTCCCCCTAAATGCTCCCAGGCGTTCGTGTCACGAGATACTTTCCACGCCTGAGAATCAGTCTGTCCCTGGCCAAGGAATGGACGCTCAGCTCCTTTTCCTTCAAGGATGTTCATGAGCTACCCAAGCACAGCAATTGTGGCCTCTGTGCGGAGCACCCGGTGCCCGGCGGGCAGCTCAGGGCTGTCGTTGTGCTTAATCTTCCCAGTGACCTTGAGAGGCAGGCAGTGAACGCTCTGCGGATGTAGAAACTGAGGTGTGAGGGGGCGAGGCTGTGTGCCGGAGTCTTTCCCTCACCCCCTTTCCGAGCACAGCTCCACACCTCACTGGTAGAAACACGAGGGATGTTACTGGCTCCCCCCTCCATGCCCTTGGCAGCAGTCGGATTGGCCCCTCCCGCCAGCCAGCCTGAGCCATGCACCCCAGCCAGACCCGATACAGCTTCAGGTACCTCTGACTCCCTCAACTCCTGTTAAACCATCAACCTCCGCCCCCGCCCCCCCCCCCCCCCCCCCCCCCCGCCGCCGCATCAGTAGCACAGATGCCTTTACAGAAGATGACATTGTCGGGCAGGATGTGGGAGCTCTTAGCTGCCTACCACGTCTCCCAGCATTGCTTCCACCACGGACGGGTCAGCGACTGCTCGCTTCCTCCCTTGGGCTCTTCGCGGCTGAACTCACTCGTGCCCCTCTGCACGTTCCCGCCTAAGAGACACCCCCACCTCATCGCTCCTGTGCTCCCCTCCCGTCTTCAACTTTCTCTCTCCACCCCCTCGTGGCAGATTGTGTTTTCCAAAAATCGGCACAGAAATGTCTCTAGTCCACATGCTTTACCGGCACTTGGACACCCGTCACCAAGAGATGCTTCATTTTCCCTCCTCTTGCACCAGTGGGACTTTGCTACTACCTTAAGGGACAGAATATAGAAGACGGGAACTATTACCTCCAAGGCTAAGTCAGAAAAAGTGGTACAGCTTCCTCCCTCTCCTCATGATTCCTGCTTCTGGCTTCTGCTTAGCACATATCCTACAGGATAAAGTCCGTAAGACCACAGGGGATACGACCCTGTGTATTGCAGTTTTAAAAGACACTCCCCTGACCCAGTTTTGAGGTCCTAACTAGAAGCAGGTTAGTTCTTCTTCCTGATTAGCTAAATCCACCCTTGATCCTATCAGGTTTTTACACCTGGGCCACCACACACACGGGCTACCATACGGCTGCCCCAATTTCCCAGGGCCAGGAACCAAACGGTCAAGGACAGACTCTATGCCCCAGAAATTATTCACACTGGCCAGTCCTAAACCTGCTTATCTTGCCTGCCCCTTCCTTCCTTCAGAAGCCACAGTGCCCACAGTTCTCCTTTCTCGTTTTGCCTCCTGACCAAACCTGGTGCTTCCCTGAGTGGCCCTGCATGGTGTGCTGTGTTCTCCCAGGGAACGGTAAGTAACAAAGCTGTAAAAGTCTTTCAACTTTCTCTCTCTGGTCTCACCATACATCACCCAAGGTAATATCTCAAACACCTCGACACCAGCCCAATTGGTTAGAAGTTGTTGTGTAACAAACCACCTTAACAACCATTGAGAACAGCAGTCATTCATTATTAGAGCTCACAGGTCATGAGCCAGGGCTTGGCCGAGCTTAGCGAGGCTTGCTCATGTGTCTGTGGGTCACCAGGGGGCTTTGCTCTGGGCTAAGCATGGCCAAGCAGTCTCATTTGGAATAGATCTGATCCGTCTGGCTTTCATTCCCCTCCTGGGACCGGTGGGTGAGCCTGGGCTTGTCCTTTTCGTGAAGAAAGCAGAAGCACAGGGAGCAAACTGAAATTCAGAGTCTCTCGAAGCCCAGGCTTAGAGCTTACCTCCACCCTCAGTCTCACGGTATTGGCCAAAGCCAGCCACATGGATGTCAGGAGTGGGGAATTATGTCCCACCCATAGTGAGAGACCCCTGAACAAGTTATCTAAGAAAGACAAAGGGCATGGGTACAAGGAGGAACCAAGAACTGGGCTTATTAATGAAAATCTACCATTTCCCCCAAATACTGCTACATCCAGAGTTAGATTGGTCTTCATAAAACTATCTCTTATTATTGATCATTAAACTGAAAACAGCGATTTTGGAATAATATATTTTGAAATTGGTTATTTTCAACTGGGTTTTTGCCTGTAAACGCAACAATTACGCATGCAAGACAAAACATTAAAATTACACGAGAATATACTATGAATATTAAGGTTTCTTTCCTCCTGACTTTTTAGTTTTCATTCCAATACTACTGCCCTTTTTCTTTTTCACTTAATAACATACCTTATATGTATTAATTAAAATTAATTAATTAATTAATTAAATATCCCTCTCTCTCTTTTTTTTTTTTTTACAATTACAACATACATAGCTTAACAAGTCTCATACTGATGGATGTTTAAATTGTTCCCAATCTCTTACCATCATAAACAATGATGTCGTTCATTCATCTCTGCATACATACGAGAACATGTCTGTAGGATAGATTCTTAGAAATGGATCTGGTGGGTTAAAGTGTGTGTGCATTTGAGATTTTGATAGGTTTTGCTAAATTGCCATGAGCTGATGGTTAATTGAGATGATTAATTTTACAATGTCTGAGAAATGTATTTTCCTATATCTTTACCAAAGTGTTATTACACTTACTAACCTTTGCCCATGGAATAGTTATATCCAGTAATCTGAATTTTAATACTCATTCCTCATATTATCAGTGAGCTTATGAGAACCTTTTCAGACATTTAAAATCCATTTGTGTTTACTTTTCAGTGACGTGTCTATTCATAATGTAATAATTTTGTACGATGACATAGGGTAACGATAGCTATTGTGGTGAGCGTTGTGTAAGGTATGTATTGCTAAATCAATATGTTATACACCTGAAACTAACATAACATTGTGTGTCAACTATATTTCAATTAAGAAAAAAGATGGAGTAACAGGGACTTGACTTACCTTTCTGCTTGAACAACAACAAAACAAGGACAATAGTAAATGACACAATGGCACGTCAGACTCTGACCATCAGGAAAGTGAGCCTTGAGACGTGGGAAACAAATCAGGTGAGCCCTATGATGGCCACAGCTTACTGCCTGGAGGGCATTCCTAGGACATGATGCATGGAGAGACAAGCTAGGCAGAGACCAGAAGTCTCCCTAAGCTGGGATGGAGTTGGGAGTCTGGTAAAGCCAAAGTGGCTAGAAGTCTCAGGGCACAGTGCCGGAGACAAGTGAGTTGTACGAAGAGAGAACTCCAGAGATATGCAGAGGGTGCTGGTCAGGTATTTAGCCTAGTACTGTATGTGAGAAACTACCAGGGGCCAGAGGAAGAGCCATTCAAAAGGATTAGAGGGGGCGATGGTGCACGAAGCTCACCCAGGGCTTGGAATAGTGCCTGTTCTCAAAACCAGAGTAGAATACCTCAGAATTCATAAGGCATCCCAAAAGGGCTAAGAAAAGTCTTGCCTCGGAAGTGAGAAAAATTGACCCTACGCTACATGACTGTCCAGCCCTACCTAACATTAAAAGGATCACACTGTTTCCAAGTTCCTTAACTGTGCCCCAAAACAATGTTTGAGAGTATTTGTAAGACTGCGATATATCCAACAAGTTAAATTATGATGTGCAGCATTCAACAAAAAATTATTAAGAAGGCAAAGAAGAAGAAAAATGCAGCCCATATGAGGGGGAAAAAATCAATCATTCCTGACCCAGGAATGACACGAGTGACAGAAGTAGTAGATGGGGACATCAAACGATGGTCATGACTATACTCCATGTGTTCAGGAAACTAGAGGAAAGATTGAATATGTTAAGTAGAGACACAGAAGATCTTAAAAAAATATCTGAATTGAACTTCTAGAGATGAAAACTATATTGTGTGAAATGAAAATGCACTGTCTAGGATTAACAGCTGATCAGACAGCTGATCAGAAGAAAAGATTAGCGAGCCTGAATGTATGACTATCAAAACCATCCAAAATCAAATGCATAGGGGAAAAAAAGAACACCGAACAAAACAAAACAAAGCAAAAGAACAGAGCACGAGTGAGCCCGCCAGTGGCACAAATTCAAATGGTTAAATGTAACTTCATTTGGAGCCCTTGAAGGAAGGAGGGAGCCAAATATATAGAGAGAACTAACAGCTGAAAGATTTTCCAAGTTGATGAGAATGATAAACCCATAGATCCAAGAAGCTCAATGAAACCCAAGTACACACACACACACACACACACACAAATCAAAGCAAATGAAACCAAAAACTGACTACAGCAACAACAAAACACACACACACACACAAAACCGCACCAAGGCACATTACGATGAAATTTCTTAAAATAAATGGTAAAGAGAAACTTGCAATGTAGCCAGAGAGAATAAAAGGCCCACTGTGAACAGAGGAACAAAGGTGAGAATGACAGCATATTTCTTGTTGGAAACAATGCAAGCTAGAAAACCCATCTCTAATGTACTGAAAGAAAAAAAAAATCAAGCTGGAAACTATATGCTGAAAAAATATGTCAAAAAATATGGTGAAGAGGTCACAAAACAATGCAATAAAGCCCTCTAAATTCCATCCTTCTATAAAAGCAGCAAACAATGGGCCAAATCTGTGAGAAGCAATGTTTTGAAACTCTGGAAATTAACCAAAGGCTTATAGCAACTCAGAGAATAGTTATTCAAGAAAAATGGCTGATTCTTGGTAACGATAAGGAGCTTTGCGGTGTTTTAACTTATCCCAACCCCATTCTTTACTCCCCATTTCAGTAGTACTTATTCTTAGTACCAGAGGAAACAGAATGAACCTCATTCACAAAGAACTACATTCATTATTTGTTCTGACTGTATGGTGGTTCCCTGGAAGACTGGCTCAAAAGCTTGTCTTTATTTCGCCTAACTTGGACCTGGCCCACTGCTACATCTGCTTCCCGAAAGCCATTTGTCGAAAACCTTTACAAACTGGGGCACCGGGGGGGCTCTGCCGGTTAAGCTTCTGACTTCAGCTCAGGTCATGATCTCACAGTTCGGACCTCGTGTCGGGCTCTGCACTGACCGCTCAGAGCTCAGAGCCCGCTTTGGATTCTGTGTCTCCCTCTCTCTCTCTGCTCCTCCCCTGCTTGTGCTCTTTCTTGCTCAAAAATAAATAAATACACACACACCAAAAAAGAAAACTTTACAAGCTAACAGGCTAACGTCTTAGTTGCTGCTTGAGGTGATAGGTAACGGTTAGAGCCAACCAAAGAGTAACCTCAAAGCTCGGGAGGAAAGGCTGGGTAATGAGATACCTAAAAGGACTGTGAAAAGCTATGACGAATTTCTGGAACGATGGAAGTCCACGTGCAGACTCAGGCATGTACGCATGCTCTTAGGAACGACTACAAGAGGGTCCTCAGGATTAACCTGCTACTGACCTTGAGGCTCTGAAGAAGCCAGAAGTGAAGGTTAAGGTAGGGTTCTAAAGCGTGTGGCTGCATGTTAAACAGGTGCCTCACCAAGCACACAAAACTTCTCCCCAAAGATTAGAAGCGTTGTCGTTCAGGGCATCTAAGGAAACCTCTGTCTCATCATTAATTGACCACTATGGGAACAGAGAATTCAGACCACCCATGAAAAATGATACAGACTGTAAAGTTAGTTCCCTAAATAAACGACTATAATAAACAACAGCAACAGAAAACACCAGGGGAGGGAGAGAATCAGATTTCCAGTGTTGCCGGTTATAACATTAAAAAAGTACAATTTCCGCAAAAATTAAAAGAAGCAAGAAAGTCCGGCTCATTCGTAGGAAAAGAGAAATTAATAGAAACTGCCCCCAAAGAAACCCTGACATTGGAATTACCAGGCAAAGAATTTCAATCAACTGTCTTAAGTATGTTCAAGGAGCTAAAAGAAATCACGGGCAAAGATCTGAAGACAACCAGGCGAACAAGCTCTCATGACATAGGGGACATCGATAAAGAGACAGAACTGATAAAAAAAGGAAATGCATAGAAATTTTGGAGGTGAAAAGTGTAACTGAAAATGAAATCACACGTAGACATGCCATACTCAAACTGTCGAAGGCCAAAGAGAGAATCTTGAAAGGAGCAACAGAGAAGAAACTGGTCACATACCAGGGATCCTCAACAAGATTTAAGAGCTGATTTTTGAGTAGTATGCTTGCACCGTCCTCCGCTGAGGTTGAAGGAATGTACCTAATGCTGGTGATTGGGGGGGGTGTCAGCATGGGGGTGGGAGGGGCATCTTTCCTGCTCAGTATAGGTGTCCACACCTCGGAGCCCTTTGGCCATCTGGGGACAGCCCCTGCTGCTGACTGCCTCTCCCGAGTGTCAGTTTGCCAGACGTATGGTGGGACCAGGGAGTGCAGGGAAGACAAGGGCCAATCAGCTGAAAGCAGGGGGTGGGGGGAAAGGTAATCGAAAGAGACAGGGGGTGATCTTTCTGACCAAGAGTTACCTAGTCTATTGCTAAGCATTGTTGCTGTTGACATTAATCGTTTTTTTAAAAAAATGTTTATTTAGTTTTGAGAGGGAGGAGGGGCAGAGACAGAGGGAGACAGAATTGGAAGCAGGCTCCAGGCTCAACTGTCAGCACAGAGCCCGACGTGGGGCTCGAGCTCAAAAACTGAGAGATGATGACCTGAGCCGAAGTCGGCTTAACCGACGGAGCCACGCAGGCACTCCAACGTTCACCGTTTTGAAAAGATGTTTCAATCTTGCCTCTTCCACGGACCAAGGTTTAGGACCTCTGACTCTGCCCCCTCAAAAGTGCTTCTCTTCCTCTCTCTCTTTCAAGGACCTATGGGGCAAGGCCACCCGGGCACAAAGATGCTCTGGATGAGAGCTTTCCTGCTTAGCAGAAGTTGGCTTCGCTTACCTGGGCTCCATACTCATGGCCAAGATTGCCCGTGGCCTGGCTGGGTTGCCTGACCACAAGACTCAGATGCCAAAATCTGATGAAGTGACAGAGGGATCCACCCCCATGCCACCCCCCGCCCCCAAGGTGGTTCCCTTCTTCCTTGGAGGCTGAGGACTGCAGCCTTTGGTTGCCACCAGCATACTAGGCCAGAGGCCACTGAGAGGTCCACCTTCTCTAGCCCCTCAGCCACTTTCTGTCAAGCTTTCTGCTTAGATTTTTTCTCACAATTAGAAGTTATCTTGTGTATTTGTTTTCTTTTCTACTGTCTGTCTTCTCCCAACGGAATGGCAGTTCCTTGAGAGTTGGAATTATCTCTTTATTCACTTCTACATCTTCAGCACCTAGCAGTGTCCGCCCCTAGGGCCCTCACACATATTTCTTGAACAAGTGAATGATTGGAGGGGCAGGGGTGGGGTGATGAGCCTCCCGGAGCCTGTCTAAACTTCCCTCCATCCTTTCCCAAGGGTGCAGAGAGGCTGGGTTGTCAACGTTTCGCAATAAGGGAGCTTATAAAAGATAAAGAGGAGGTAGGGCTAGGGAGCGCGCCCTAGATCAGCCCAGGGGTCTGGACTGGCTGGATGTGAGGACCAAGGGTCACAACTGTGGCAGGTGACGTTCACAGCAAATAGTTCTGTGTCAGCTGCTCTGAGAGCTTACTTTTCGAAAATCCCCAGTTATACTTGGTATAACTTCTTGGTATAAGCCTTCCGTGGGAATAGATCAAGTACGGATCCCCATGGCTCTTCTCTATGTTTTTCCTGAACAACTTCGCAGAAAGAATTTAGTGTTCATTATTAGCATGCTGGCCCTCCAAGCCCACTGGACTGGAACCCTCCAGACAAGTCTGAAGGCATTTAAGGTGACAGGCGTATCCCAGCTAACCTGGGTGTGGCCCCACATTTTAGCCTGATTTCTCATGATCTCAACCAGGCACTACCTGGCTTTGCAGCTGCATCACATTTGAAGCGTCTACAAGGCTCTTATTCAACATAGCCTTGTAGGCAGGCAGCCCACTCAGTTCTTCAGTTTTGCGAGAGAAAAAGGAACATCTTTCCTCCAGCCTACAGGGACTCAAGGTTCTTTTACAAGCTCTGCTTCTCTGAGGGGCTAGGGTAGATACTGCTTGACCAATGCCACCAGTATACTGTGTCCAGTCCTACCAGTATGGATTGCTTCTAGGCTGTCCCCAGTTGGTCCAGCCCAATGCTGCTCCTAACAAGAAAACTCAGATGGCATTGCTGATGTACAAAAAGTGACTCAGTCTTACCTTCTTTCATAGACCAAGAGTTAGGACTCTGTGCCTTCATGCAAAATGGTCAACGTCCTATAATCTGGGCTGCAAGACTGCTCTAGGCATGTTCCAAGCAGAGCATGGCAATTTCAAAAGAAGGCAAGACATCGAAAAGTCTTGAATTTATGCTGATTCATGCACAATGAACTCCCCAGATTCATTAAGCTTTAATCTGTTATTTTAATACAGATGCGTATCACTTTATATTACTAGTCTCTTTCCCAAATGCAGTGGCTATTCCTTTTTGAGTTCTTTCACATTCCATACGCCAAGTCTCCGTAACACTATCTCAACACAGGACTCCCCAGATATCCAGTAAAGCACGGCGTCTGTGGGAGCAACCTTTAGGGGAGCACGAGCACTGAGCAAGTGGGTCAGAGCCAGTTGAGAAGCACACATTAGGTAACTGCCTCGGTTGGTTGTTGTCATAGCAACCGTTTATAAGGCATTGCGGATACATCCCCAGAGCTCCGGGGATGCATTGCTGTGTCACTTTTGGAAGATGGTTTTTGGTCTACCACCCATGCCCACCTCCATGGAATGGGGGAAGGAGGGTGAGTCTGCTTTATGGAGAGCTGAACAATGCCTGGAGAGACATCTCTAAAGGAACATCATTGCTCTGCTCAAACACTTGCCACATCAGGGCTCAGATGATTCCAAGAGGGCTGAGATTTTAGCACTCACTATCCTTTGGGTCAGAGAACATAGAAAACATATTTTAATACGTAGTTGCACACACTGCAAATCAGCTTCCTTTCTGGCTTTTTGCTCACCCTCTCCTTGGTCCTTATTCCCTTTGGGAAGACTACATCATCTCCAAAGTCTGGGTTTGAGCACTTGTGTGTGCCCGTAAAATATGCTGTGATTGCCTTTTTACTTGCCTGTAACCCCAGCTAGCTCACTGACTTCTATAGATGGGGGATCACGTCTGTTTTGTTCACTCTTGTATCCACAGGGCATAGCATTGACATAGAATATATTCAGACATAGTGAATATTTATTGTATGAATGAATCAGTGTAATTTAAGCAGACGGCCATTTTACCCAAACCACTGAACACAGAGGTGGCCCCTTAGAGAGACCTTGTTTCTTTTTTACCCATTTTGTACATCAGCATTCTGGGATTTTTTTTCCCCCTAGCTTTCCTCACTCTGGCTTTATTTTTAGCATTTTTTATTTTGAACAATTTCAAACTTACAGAAAAGGTGTAATTGGGCCCAGGTCAGTCTGCCCCCAAATAGCCAAAGCAGTGTATTGATTATTTTTAATTAAAGTTACTTAAGAAACAGCTGATGTGGGAAGGACACTCAGACCCTCTTTTGTCTCCCTGGAAGCAGGACGATGAATCTCCCATGTGGACAGGACCCTCCCTATACCAGGAGGAAAGGAGACGACACCCTTATTGCCGGAGATGGGGAATTGGAGGCCAAGAATGTACAAAATGCAACTTGTCGCTTCTTTACTAATGTACTACCCCTACCCCAAACTTCTTTGCCTCGTCAATTCCTCACAAATTTATTGTGTCTTTGTTTAAAAAGTATCAAAGCTACCTACTTTGGTCGCTTCTTCGGGTTGTGCATCTATGAGACCTCCGCACGCATGGATTAAATTTCTTTTTTCTCCTGTTAATGTGTCTTGGGTCGATTTAATTAGTACACCAGCCAAAAGAACCAGGAAAGGTAGGGAGAAACTTCCCTTTCCCAACAGTTTGGGCACAGTTGGCAGGCTCTGCTCGCTCCCGGGACTGTTGTGGATGAGAGATCCTGGGACCTCTGACACAAAGCCGAAGGAAGGTAAGAATTCCTGCTACGTCAGCCTCCTGAATCTCTGTCTGCAGGGTGTGGTGGCACCCGAGGTGCAAGAGTCTTTGTCCGAGTTTAAATCAGCAGGAGAAAATATTTGTGGAACCAGTCCCTTGGGTATGGTGACTCTGTTAAAGATTTGCTACGCGTACTCTCGCTTTTTACGGATCCCTTTCCTCCCAGGGATGGTTACTATATTTCTTTGTCTCTGTCTGTTGTGTCATTTGTCATAAGGGAAAAAAAAAAACCCCAAAGGGTAGGACACAGGCATAGGATGCATCAGCCTGCTGTTCAAGCTGGTCTAACAGACTGGTGAGTTCAAGGTTCTAATCAGACTGGCGTCTGTTTAGACAAGCTTTGTGGTGGGTCGTCTGCATAAAAAACGGACGGGGTTTTTCCCTTTTGTCTTGTTCTGCGTCCTGAGAACTCAGCTTTGTGACCAGTGAGAATGTTCTCTTTGGCCTCTGCCATTCAGAAGGCATACCTACCAGTGTGCATTGGTAGGTCACATAGACAGGGATTCTGAGACATACAGTTACACACAGCACACAGTCAGCTCTCAGGGGAGTTTGTCGTAAGAGGTCCCGGCGCATAAGGACCCTTGTCATCTCAACCTTTGTAATCTTGTCTATGCTGGAAATTCTCATTCCAGTAGTGTTTGCTCAGTGTCACAGATTAGTGGGTCTGTGACTGAAAACATCTCACACTCCCACGAGAGACTGGAGACACGGTTTTCCCTGCACAGTTCTTACCACCTGTGACAATGAAACCCTTTGCCTTTTTTTTTTTTAATGTTTATTTTTGACACAGAGAGAGAGACCTAGCATGAATGGGGGAAGGGCAGAGAGAGAGGGAGACACAGAATCTGAAGCAGCTCCAGGCTCTGAGCTGTCAGCACAGAGCTCGATGCGGGGCTCGAACTCACGGACTGTGAGATCATGACCTGAGCCAAAGTCAGACGCTCAACTGACTGAGCCACCCAGGTGCCCCGAAACCCTTTGCTTTTTTAGGCTTTTTCTGCGAGTAAACTTTCTGCATTTTGTAAGGGCTGTATCTTTTGTACTGTCTTTTGGGACACCTCTCATGTCCATGGTTCAGCCATAAAAGGGCCTGAAGCACTGTGAAAGTTTGTAAGGTGCAGGAACTCCCTCCTTCTGTGAGAAGGGTGAAGTTACTTAACCAACCGAGCCCCCCAGGTGCCCTAGAAGGGTAAAGTTACTTAAATCAGGTAGCAGTCGGGGACACTGAGTTGAGACCCTTGTTGAGGATAATGAAAATGGAATCCAGTAGGAAAAAGACTGACTGAGGAAGCTGGGAACATCCACAGGGACCATCCCTCTGGAAAAGGCCGGAAGCCCCCTGTATACCGTGCAGGTGTTTTCAACACATCGCTGTCTCAAGGCTGTGTGCTCGCATCAGGCTCTGGGAGCAGGAAGGGCAAATACAACCCACATTCCAAGGAAGAGGAAGGGGTAAGGAGTCGCTGAGCTCCTGGGTCTAGCTCACGGGTCAACCGGTGGGCACATCTTTTTAATGACCTTCCCCAACATGCTGCTCTGGTACTCCTTCAAATTTCCAGTACTCTGAGATTGTCCCGACCATTTGGTACAGAAAATCATACGTGTATGTTGTGATGCAGTGGTTTGGTCTGGGTAGGAGCTAGCGATTCAGGAAGGCTCACGATGGGAGGACAGAATCCACCCTGATTATATGGTGAGGTTCTAGAAGCAATGGGACCGGAGGAGTGAGGCTTCCCCCCAGCCACATACAAACTCTCACACAGCTGTGAGATTTCAAGGGGGAGTCGCCAGGAATTCCTAGGGACGGTGGAAGGAGCCAGGAGCTGGTTGTGTTAGCAGACGCCTACGTGTGAGAGACAGGAAGTCCAAGCGTCTTGACTGCCTTCACAGAGGTGAGGGACACTGGTGGGGTGCTGTGCCACTTGGCATCACATGTGCGATCGATAGCCTATCAACATAAAACTGGGAATGGTCACTGTAGAAATAAGCAGCAAGCCTGGAAAAGAGCTTTAATGTTTTGTTTTTTTTTAATTTTTTTAAAAAAGAAGGAGAGAGGGAGTCCCAAGCAGGCTCCACGCTCTCAGCGCAGAGCCTGACACAGGGCTTGATCCGATGAGCGTGAGATCGTGACCTGAGCCCAAATCAAGAGCCAGACGTTCAACCCAGTGAGCCACCCAGGTGCCCAGAACTGGAAAAGAACTTCAGAGATTCACTCCTCCCTCCCCTCCCCCCACCCCGCTCCTTCCCTCCCTCCCCACTTTGTGGCAGAGGAACTGAGGTCAGGGAAGGAAGAGCTAAGTTGGAGCTAGAGAACTGGACGCCAGTTTGGTAGATTGTATCATTCCTGGTTGTTAGCTCTTTCTCTTCCCCGGGTTTCTCATTTGCCCATCTTGTTGCTCTTGCCCGTGGATGGACGACATTTCCACCAATGACATCAGAGTTGGCCATCTTGGCTTTTTGGCCAATGGACTGTGCCATTTACCACATGTAAACAGAAGCTCTAAAGGCATCGGAGTTTCCACCGTTGCCTCTCCCTCCGCCATGAGAGTGCTGTGTCCCAGGGAGAGGCTGGATCCCAGAATGAAGAAGGTATGTGGAGCAGATCCATAGCTGACATGGCCCACGTGTAATATGGACAAGCAATAGTCCTTTGCTGCCATAAGCCACGGAGATCTTTAGGTGGTTGTTGGCGGTGTTTTTTCCCAGCATAACGTAACCAGAGTTGACGGTACAGGCACGATACCTTGTGTATTTAGGGGGTGATCCGATCAAGAGGAATCACCTAGAGACCTGATGTGGAATCCATCCTGAATGAGCCTTTGCTGCATAACAAACTACCCCAAAACTTGACGGCTGAAAACAACAATCCTGAATTTAGTTCATGGTTGTTCGGGTCTGCAGTTAGGGCTGTGTTCGGCTGAGTGACTGCATTCAGCTAGCGGGTTGGCCGAGGTTGGCTGGTCTCAGATGGCCTCACTCACCTGTCTGGTGTTTGGCTGGCTGCTAACTAAAGCAGGGATAACTGGGTTATTTATCTCACCATCTAGTAAATGAGCCTCGGCTCATTTATATAGTGGTCTCAAGGTTCTAATCGAAGTGCAGCAACAGGACGAGCCCCATGGTCAAGTTCTCTTGAAGCCTCTGCCTGTGTCATGTTTGCTAATGTCCCATTGGCCAAAGAAAATCCCATGGCCAAGCCCAGATTCAGTGGGTGAAGAGATAAACTTGCCCTTTTATGGGAACATCTGTGGATCTGCAATATCCCTTTGCAAGGCTGAAGACGGGAGGAGGGGCAGGAATTAATGGCTATTTTTATAACCTGCAATAATGAGATCCGGGACTTTGAGCCTGGTGCTGCAGTTAAAAAGAATTTCTGGCATATTTGCTTTGGATGAATGATGACTGGATTCTGCTTGTGTAAGGCAAAGAAGCGAATATTTGTGACCAAGAGGGAAAATGTATTGAATGCATTATCAGTCCTAATTATTGGCTGTCCTTCCTTATGAGAGGACGTTTATCTTTGATGGTTGCCATGTGACTTGCAGTGTCCTCTATGTAGGAGGAAAAGATTCTCTGATCCCAAGGGTATCAGGTTTAACCAAATGACTTACTCTGGCCAAGGAAATGTAAATGGAACCGATGTGTGCTGTTTGCCGTAGAAACTTTGGGAGCCATTGTGCTATCTTGACCTTGTTCTCTTTTCTCTGCCATGGTAGGGTTTGCTTTTCTAGCCATGGATTCTGTTCCATGAAAACGACAAAGAAAAGTCAAAACTGAGCTGCAGAAGATATGCCAGATGTGTGATAAATAAACCACTGATATAAGCCACCGGGATATCTGTGGCCACAGTGTATCCTAGTGAAAACTGATCTATTAGGGACCCCTGATCCCCAGCCTAGGTTTCTAATGAATTATTGCTGACGGGAGCCTGCAGCTCCTTGCATCAACATGCTGGAGGAAGTGGTATAGACAGAACTCCACTCGGGCCCCCTGCAAGGATTCTGACCAAACATCTTCAAGGTTTTAAGCAGAGGAGCACAGCTAGCAAAGAACAGCCTTCTACTAGGGAAGGTTGTCTTCTTTGACCAAGTGTACCACTTTGGGAAGGACACAATGGAGTGGTGAGGAAGGAAAGGGACACTCACCTAACCAGCCAGATCAACCAAATCAACCCTGACAATCAATGGGCTGACAGATGTTGCAGCCAGATTGACTTCACCTCCCCGACGTGGTACCTTGGAAGGGTCATGTCAATTCATATGTAAGCTCTACTCAGATTTGGAGCCAGGTCTCAGAGAGTTGGGGATAAGCAGAATGGAGTTCAAAAGGCTTCATCTAGGAAAGGACAAACCTAGGGAAACCATTAGTACTGAAGGGTCTAAGACAGTGAGTTTATTGAGCACAGATCATCTTGAGTGTGGTAGTTAACCCATTGGTGTTGGCATATAGGATCAAGTTTAGGTCTGTAGCCACCGGATGCCTCTAGGCTTTCATACTTGTAGCAAAAGACAAAAGATCTGTCTTCAACTGTGGTGACTTTAAGGGTCTGCATTTTCCTTCCTAATAATTCGGGGCTCTCCTTATAATTTTCCCACTGCTGCTACTTATTATTTATTTAGCACTTCCTAAGTGCCAGGGATGGCACTCACTGCTTTATGTACCTAATCTTATTCAATTCTCATAGCTGATAGATGGTCAGTTGTTAAAGGAGCAAAATATTCTTGCTAAAATTGGACAATGCCACGACGAATGCAGAAGTCCAAAAGTCAGGCCTTGTTCAGAGGAGCCTGAGGAGAGTCTGGCCCATGGGAGACCTTTTGTCAGGGTCTCAATGGAAGTGGGAACATGGCCTCTGAGAAGTTAACTAATCTGCTACCATTGACAGAACTGTAAGTGGCCTGGCTGAGATTTTGACACAGATAGATTATTCCCAGAGAGTGGTTTTCAAATTTTGTCGTTCCTGAGATTCAGCCTGAGGATTTGTGGAACAGGAAGATCTTTGGTCCTACCAGCAGAATTTAGATTCAGGAGGTGAATTGTTAACCAGCAACCCTCTCTAGCTGCCAGTGATGCTTAAGCGTATGGTTCTAGAGCCATACTTTGGAAACTACCACTCAGAAGTTCCTGGCTCCCTGTGGGGGGGGAAATATCTTGCTGATCTTACTTTCTTACTTCAAGGCTAGCATTCAGTAGGGGGCCCCCACATAACCCCAGCCTGTTCAGGCTCCTCTCTGCCCCCTCTCCAGACCCCTCCTTGGTCTTACCCTTGTCCCTGATGAACCAGTTCTTGCAAAGAGAGACCATCAACCATGACTTATCTTAGGGAGTCTTTACGAAATAAGTATCTCTTTTAGGACAATTCTACAAAACCCATCCTCTTAAAACAAACTCATCCAAACTCCTAGTCCTCAGAAGACAGGCTCATTGGATTCCAAACTAAAGTAGTCTTCAGTCAAGTCTGGAACATAGACTTCTTTAGCTCTATTTGGCTAATTGGTTCCTTTAAATTTTTAGAATTCTCCTTCTAAAGAGAACTTTCCATGGAACAGGATGAAAGCTGGCTCCATCTGGGATCCAGCAGACCCACACCTGAAAGCACTATGGAGGACTATGGATAGAAGCACTGTCTGCCATTTTTTCACTGAAATGCTCCTATGGCTTGACTAAAACCGCCAACACCTCACAGCACTCCCTTCCCTTAGACAACAACTCAGCTCTTAGCAATAAACACCTGCTGCCCGCCAGACTCTCGACCTTGGTGGCTTATAGCCACTTCAGTCTTAACACCTCCAAATTCAAGTGTAATTCTGGCCCCGTGTGGTCTTCCCTCATCCTCCAGACCCAGACTTGGTTGCTGGGATCACCATCTGCTCAGGCTGAAAGCTCAGGTCCTATCGTGCCTCTTCTTGTGAGCACCCAGACCACTTTCATCCTTATAGCTTAGCAATCAGGACAGAGAACTAGATCACCTGTCCACTCCAGAAAATTCCTGCCTGGGAATGAAGGCTTTGACCCGGTCAACAGCTTCCTCATTTGTGTCAGGGAATTCCCGTAACCGGATTTGTACAGTTGGCAAAGAGCTCCTTTCTCAGGACCATATATTGTTCCCCAGGGCAAACATTCACTCATCAAGCTTTCATGTTTATTTATTCATTGAGAGAGAGAGAGAGAGAGAGAGGACAGAGAGGATGCACGCCCTAGAGAGAGCACACACAAGAGTGGGGGATGGGCAGAGAGGAGGGGAGAGAGAATCCCAAGCGGGCTCTGTTCTGTCAGCACAGAGCCCTACACAGGGTTCAACCTCCTGAACTGTGAGATCATGACCTGAGCTGAAATCAAGAGGCAGATGCTTAATTGACTGAGCCACCCAGGCACCCCAGTTTGCTGCCTTTAGAATTCAAAACGCTTTTTCCTGTCTTGCCACTTCTCTGAAAATGTAGGCTTTTTTTAAAAAAATTTTTTTAATGTTTATTTTTATTTTTGACAGAGAGAGAGAGAGAGAGAGAGACAGCATGAGCGGGGGGAGGGGCAGAGAGAGAGGGAGACACAGAATCCGAAGCAGGCTCCAGGCTCTGAGCTGTCGGCACAGAGCCCGACGCAGGGCTTGAACTCACACTGCGAGATCATGACCTGAGCCGAAGTCGCGCGCTCAACCGACTGAGCCCCCCAGGCGCCCCAATGTAGGCTTTTTTTAAGCCTCAATTCTAACTATTCCTTTGAGCTACTACTCATCCCTGGTATGCTCATCTGTATGAGAGATACATATGTCAATAAACTTCTCTTTACTTTTCTCTGGTAGATCTGTCTTTTGTCAGTCCAATTTATTAGGCCCCAGGGGAGAACCCATGATCCGTAGAAGAGAAGGATTTCCCCCCCTTTCTCCTTTACACCACCAACCCTAAACTAGAAGGTGTTGGGAAAATAGATTAAAAACAAAATCGTCTCTTGACCCGCAAATCCTCTCCACAAGGATAGTAGAGATCTCTTTCTCTCAAAAGTAAATAAACGTTAAAAGTAAAAAAAAAAAAAAAAAAAAAAAAAGCTTGGGGGCGCCTGGGTGGCTCAGTCAGTTAAGCATCGGACGTTTGCTCAGGTCATGATCTCACGGTCCGTGAGTTCAAGCCCCGCGTCGGGCTCTGTGCTGGCAGCTCAGAGCCTGGAGCCCGCTTAAGATCTGTGTCTCTCTCTCTGCTCCTTCCCTGCTCACGATCTGTCTCTGTTTCTCTCTCAAAAACAAATAAAAATTAAAAAAAATAAAGTTTATTTATTTTGAGAGAGAGAACAAGAGAGTGGGGGAGGGGCAGAGAGAGAGGGAGAGAGAGAGAGAGAATCGGGAGCAGGCTTCACACTGGCAGTGCAGGGCCCCATGAGGGGCTCCCACTCACCAGCCGGGAGACCATGACCTGAGCTGAAACCGAAGGTCCGGAGCCTTAACCGACTGAGGCTTAACCCAGACTCCCGACAGCATCTTATGTTACACATGATTGTCCTAAGTAGCATGGTCACCGGGGAGACTCCTCGGCTGGTTTTATTGCAGGAGAAACAAACTTCTCAAACCTCTTTTTTTAAGTGTTTATTTGTTTTTGAAAGAGAGAAATGGGGGAGGGAGGGGCAGAGCGAGAGGAGGACGCAGGATCCAAGCAGAGAGCCTGACGTAGGGCTCGAACTCATGAACCAAACTTCTCCAATCATTACGGCCGGAGACTGTTTTGCGAATCGGAGCCAGATGCCCATGGAACTTGGGAATTTAGGCACCACAGGAATTGGAAGTATGGGTGCTTTCTCTCTTGATGTTTGCACTCCCAAAAGATGGTTCTCACGCCCTGGGGGAAACACGCCTGAGCTGGGAGGCTGGCAAGAAGCTTATGTAGCCATTATGAAGGTATATGCACATTTGAAAAGGACGGAGAGAGACAATCTGAAAGAAAAACAAGGGGAAAGAGAAGTCTCCTTATCTTCAACAAGGCTTAAGAATTAAGCCTTTTTAAAAAGAAAATCGTATTTACCCTTACAAATGTCACAAACTTTGCTCGGTCCTGATTAGCTTCCCTCGCGCCTCGAGGCCCTCTCCTAAACCACCGGACCCCAGACCTGAATGCTGGGAATATCTGCCCCGATCTCCTGCCGGCACAAAGTGTGTCCAGTGTCTCCTCCTAGTCCCGAGGTGGTGAGGGAGAGGCGGACCCCGTGCCGTGGAATGTCACAGTTGAGGACAGATAGTATGGCCAGGGAATGATATGTCGGCCTGAGGGCAGTGAAATAAAATCATTGAACCAGGCCAGGAAGAGACGCCGGGAAAAGATCTTGCAATTTTCTCGGCCTCAACCTTTGCCCCTTCCAGGAGCCGCGTTTTCAGACCGAAGTCTCCTGATCCACTGTAGTTATCGGTCATTTAATGACACCGGTGCATCCCCATTTCCTCATTTCTTGGTCCTCTGCCCTTCCCAGGCCCTGTGTCAGTCTCTTGCATCTGGGCGTGCAGGCCCACTCTGCCCCTGGACTGCTCAGGCTGAGTCTGCCAGTTACTTCCCTGCGGGTGGATCTCACCCGCTGCACTCACCCGCTTCATGCACCCGCTGCATGCACCCGCTGCATGAGGGAATGACTCTCGGACAGCAGGGCATTGAGTTCTCTCCAAGGGAGAAGCAGAAGGCCCCTTGTGATCCAGGTGATAAAACAATGCAGGTGATGGAGGAACCGAGTCGACTTCTTCCGTAAGCCTCCCAGGCTTTAATTTGGAAACTACCCTCTGGGTCTGTGTGGGAGCCCTCTCTGCCCCTCGGGAGGGGTGGGGTGGTGGCATTTGCTCTTACTTTTCTTTCTTTGACTCTGCTCTTTTAGGAGCGGTAAATGTGGAAAGGTAAATATACGGGGGAAACTAATGGAAAATAATGATTATTCAGTACGATGTCTTATGTAGATTCAAGTCCCTGCTTTCTCTACTGATAAGAGTTGGTGATTAAGAATCTAAGACTCATCCTCTCTTCCTGGTAAGGGAGGAGATACCTTTACAAAGAGAAATTTATGTTACCTTAACAAAGGGAAATTTATACCCTGCCCTTAGGCAGATGGGGGGGGAGGGTAGAGAGCTTCCTTTGTGTCTGTTTCCTCTCAATTGCTTTCAACCCAAACTCATCCTTATGCCAAGGCGGCATACTTTAGGGTGGCATATTCTGATCCCCTTTAATATTATTTTATTTCCTAGAAGATTATATAATTGGGTTTTGCTTATGTAAAGAAGTGGGATTATCTCTTTTAAACACACCACACAGAGAAATAAGCACATAAGGGGACCACTCAATGAATTTCCACCAACTGAGCACAGCCGCATAACCAGCGCCCAGATGGAGAATTTGAACGTGACCAGCACCCGCCTGTGCCTCCTTCAAGTCACAACGCCATCTGTGATAACTGCCACTGCCTTGACTTCGGACTTCCTCTGTTAGTTTCGCCTATTTTTATACCTTGTGTGAAAAGAATCAGACAATGCGTATCTGGCTTCTTTCGCTCAATTTTGTGTTTGTGAGATTCATACATATTGTCGCTTGGGGTTGTGGATCATTCACTTTCATTGATACAGTCACGTGCAGTATGTGACTATATCACCATCTATTTAGTCCATTCTGTTACTGATGGGCGTCCGGGTGGCTTGTGGTTCGGGGGCTGTTGTGAACAATAATGCTTACAGACATTTTTAAACAGATCTTTCGGTGAACATCTGTACATGTTTCTGTAAAGCATACAGCCAGGAGCTGAGGTGCTCCATCAAAGGGTTTACATATGCTCAGTTTTAGTAGATACTGCCCCAAAGTGAATTGCTATTGATTGTTTCTTCAGTTTTAAAAATTGTGGTAAAATACACATAGCATAAAATTGACCACCTTAACCATTTTAAGTGCACAGCTCAGGGGTATTAAATACATTCCTACTGTTGTACAACCATCAGTCCCTTCCATCTCAGAACTCTCCTCATGTTGTAAAACCGAAACTCTACTCATCAAATAATCATCTCCCTATGCTGTCTCCCTTATAATTGGTTTTTATATACCAGCTGTTTCTGAAAACCACGATGAACTCTGTTATTGATTCTAACGGTTGATTCGGCTATATTTCTGTGCACGAAAGCTTCCTCCTCCCTGAAAATTTTTTAGAGCAGAGCACGGGAACATTTTTGAGCCCCTATACGAGTTGGTGTGTTCGTTATCTGATTTGGATGAGAATCCCCTCACTTTTCAGAGTTGCCCACCAGTCTTTTAATTATCTCTTAATGAGTCATACTTTAGGTTTGTTTGAGGAGATAAATTACACTAAGGGTAGCTCTGTCTTAACACTCTCAAATGTGGTGTTTCCTTCAAGTTCTCTGCCGCTTTTCAATTTTTCATTTTGCTCTCTGATTTCCATAGTGCTGTTGTTTACTACGTAATTGAGAAGAGAGCTCTTGTGCCCCTTTGTAGCCAATCCTGCCCTTCATTTCCATCCTTTATGCGATTTCTGTTCCTACGGTTTTGCCTTTCCATTTGTCACGGAAATGAAACCACCCACGTGAAGTTTTTGTGTCTGACTTCTTTCATTTAGCAAATGCATTTGAGGATCATCCATGTGGCATCGCACAGAGCAGTTCGTTCCATTGTACTGGTGGTCGATCACACGGATGTACTGTAGTTAAGTTCTCTGTCCGCCGGTTGATGGGTGTTTGGGGGGTTTCCGGGTTGGGACGAGGAAAAGTAAAAGCACAGTAAACATTCGAGTACAAGCCTTTGTGGTTTTCACTCCTCTTGGATAATAAATACCTAACCGTGGTAGGTGAGCTCATGCAGGATGTGTACGTTTAACTTCATAAAAAATTGTCGAACTCTTTTCCAAACCATTCTGCACTCACCGGCACTGTATGAAAGTTCTAGTTTTTCCGCATCCTTACCAGCATTTGCTATTATCAGAGTTTTTTGTTTCTGTTTTTTTAATTCACGCTCATTGGTGTGTGAGCATTTCTGCTCATATCTCTGTTGCTGCCCCTGTCCGGTAACATTGGTTTCTGGCCCTTCTAGAGTAGAATAGGGGTAGAAAGGTCAGGAAAGAACTAGGGCTTTTGTAAGATACAGGTCTCTGCAGCTCTGAATGTGGCAGGCATAAGACGCTGACTCCTTTTCTTGCAGAGTGCTTTCTGGATAAAGCCCCGTCTCTGGGTGAACCCGCAATTCTCTTGAACCAGGTAAAGTCTTCTTTACTGTAGCTGTTAACGCTTGGTTTCTCAAGGTCAGCTAAGATGATGTAGGTCACACAGTTAGACCCTCAGGCAGTATCCTCAGCCTCTCCAGAGCTAAATTCCATTTTTCTTTCTAGGTTTCCCTCTTAGACAATACCTAAGGCAATTCTTAGACTGGCTCTTTCTTGGGCAGGCCCCAGACCCAGTCTGTGAGAAATACTCTCGCATTCTTTACCTGGACACCGTTAGGGAGTGTAGGATAATTCCACTACAGTCAAAGCTCTCCCCCATCCACTTCATCCAGCCCATCTCTTGGACCCTTGATTTCCCTCATGGGGATGGGAGAAGGGCCACCGTATCTCCATAACTGTAGGGCAATCAGCTTTCTGAACCCCTCTTTCTTGTCTCAAAGCAAAGTGAAAAGTGCCACTTGTCTTTACCTCCAGGAATGAAGTGAGTCTCAAAACTACTCTCTTTTAAGATGTACTCTGAAGTCATATTGTTTATAAATTGACGTGTGAGGAATTCCAAGGATCAGGCTGTCCGTTTTGAGACAGCTACTTTGAAAGTCCTGCAGGAAGCCCTGTCCTTCAATTCAGTTTGATATCTGATATTTGTAAGCTTGGGATCTCATTCCTAACTTCCATATTAACAATCTGTCATATAATACAATTTCCATTAATCGTAGAAGCCAACTTGCAATGAAGGTATTATCATCTCCATTTGAGGAAGAGGCTAGAACATTAAATTACTCTCCAAAGGCTATCCAGCCATTGAGAACCAGCAGTGGGATTCAGGTGTAGGTTTGTCTGACCCCAACTTCTGTGCTCACTCCATAATACCACATAAATAAGCGTTGCACGTTGGGTTCTCCAGAAGGAGATGCCAAGACAGAGTATGGAGTTCAAGACGTGTACTAAGAGTCAAAATCTGGCGAGGGAAGGGGGTCAAGCAAGATTGGGCAGAGGGAGAGGTCAAACTGCAATGCTGGGCCAACAAGGTCTCGACCACCCTGGCAGGGTGTCCTGGAGTGAGTATCCTGAGGTGGCCTGAATTGCCTGGACTGAAATCCCTTACCTCAGTCAGTCACCGATGTGGGCTACCCCAGGAAGGGGGCCTTCTCCAGCCCTTCTCAGCTGAGGAGGTTTTCTGCAGATGACCCCCAAAGGAAATGATGATGTAGGCAACACGTTCTCTCTCAGTGGAGACCCTGGGTGGTTCATTTCTACGTCTGAAGCACAAAGAAGGCCCAGAGCCCCTCCTTGAGGGAACTCTGTCCCCTTCCTAGTGAGGGGCATAACTGGTTCTGGGGTAGGACAGAGGGCAAGATACCATGGGAGGTACTTCTCTGAAGGTCATCAGCGGGGGGTGGTGCCCAGGGGAGGCCCATTCTGAGAAGTCAAGAGGTGGGTTCTCTGTGAGGGACTGTGGTGTCTGAGGAATGGGCAAGCCTCTGCTGAGGGGAAAGTGGAAGCAGGACTCAAGGGTGGGTGTGGGCAAGGTCAAGAAGGGGGCTCAAAATTGGAAGGGGGTGGGACCTCACGGCCCCAACCCCAGTGAGGAGCCGTTGCCGGCATTTGGCTGTGCTAAAGCCAGCGAGGGGGTAGCCTGTCTTATGACTGATCTCTACTGAGCTGACATGTGAGGAAGGAGAAAATGTCGTCTAGATAGAAGGCTGAACAAGAGCATTTGGGGCAGAGGGTACAGGCTGGGCAAGGACCCTGAGGTATAGAAGAACTTGACCGAGTCTTGAAATGAGGCCAACGTTCAGACCACATCAAAATGAGCAAGTGTAGGAGAAAAGGCCAGAGAGGGGTACACATGGGCCAAATCATGTGAGGGTATAGGCTGTGAGCAACTGACATTTTACTCTGAGAGCAAGAGAAGCCATTTGAGGACCCGAAGGAGGGGAGAGCCGTAGAAGAAAGGTCCAGGAACATGTAAGATATGGATCTGGGCTTCCTTGAGCAAAGAACGTGTGTTGAATTCTGAAAGGTGACCAGGAGTTAGACGGATGAAGGTAGAACAGGCAAGCGAGAGTGTTTGGAGCCAGGGATTGGCAAGTTTTTCTCTAAAGGGGCGGGTGGTAAATGTTTTCAATTTTGTACGTCTTACAATCTCCGTGGCCCTTGTCCTACCAGACAACTGTAGACAATATATAAATGAGTGGGCACGGTTAGCTGCCTTCCAATAAAGCTTTCTTTACAAAAACAAGGAGCAGGCAGGATTGGCCTGTGGACCAGCTACAGTTTGCCAACCACTATTTCAGGCCAAGGGAACGGCAGGTGCAAAGCCACTGAGGCGGGAAGTCATGAGGTACCATAAGGGAACTGATTCCGGGTCAGAGTGGCTAGAGTTAGTAAGCCAGGGGTGAGTGGTTCACAAGAAGGCTGGAGGTGTGGGCAGCTGCTAGATGATTTACGGTCCTGTGGCCAGGCTGAGGATTTGGAATTTCTTCTTAATGGCAAGGGATGGAGTCATCTAAATAATTTTTATTTAACCATAAACACATACGGAAAAGTGCACGTAAGCACACAGCTTGCTGAAGTTTTCACAAATGACATATCCATATAATCAGCACCCAGATCAGAAAATAGAACGTTACCAGAAACCAAGAGAGATTCCTCCTGTGCCTGCCTCCAGTCCTGACTCTGCCTTCCCAGAGAAGCACGATCTGGACTTTTAACAACATATACTGTATTCGTGTGCCTGTTTTTGTCCATTATATAAATGGAATTACAATAGGTAATGGAATTACAAGATGTAGTAATAGCTACAATTATGTACTCTGGTTTCTGGCTTCTTTCCCTCAAAATAATATCTCTATGAGATTCATCTGTCATTTTCATAGATGTAGATTGGTCATTGTCACGGCACAAATATACCACACTTGGTTTATCTATTCTTTTTTTTATGTTTATTTATTTATTTTGAGAGAGAGAGAGAGCACAAGCAGGGGAGGGGCAAAGAAAGAAGGAGAGGGACAATCCCACGCAGGCTCTGTGCTGTCAGCGCAGAGCCCAAAGCGGGCTTGAACTCACGAATGGTGAGATTATGACCTGAGCCGAAATCAGGAGTCAGACGTTCAACCCACTGAGCCACTCCTTGGTTTATTCTAATGTGGATGAGCACTGGGGAAGTTTCTAGCTGGTGGCTGTTGTGAACCGTGCTGTGCGGAACATGCGTGAACATAATAGAGAAATGCAGGTTAGCGTTGGATATATACACTTAATGGCGTAATTGCAGAGCCACAGCATGGCTATATGTTCAGTTTCGGTAGACGCTATCAAATTGTTTTCCAAAGCGGTGGCATCATTTTACGTTCTCCTCAGCAAGTACGAGAATTCCAGCCCTCTCTCTCCACACTCACCTACACTTGGCATTTTACATCTTTGTTTGTTTTCAGCCCTTCTGGTTGTTTTGTAGTGGTATCTCATTGTGGTTGTTGTTTTTTTTTTTTTTTTTTGAATGTTTATTGATTTGTTTATTTAGAGCGAGCGAGCGAGCGTGCATGCGTGCACGCACAGGCAGGGGAGGGGCAGAGAGAGGGAGGGAGAGAATCCCAAGCAGGCTCCACGTTCGGTGCAGAGCTCAACCGGGGGCCGGTCTTACAACAGCGAGATCATGACCTGAGCTGCAATCGGGAGTTGGCCACTCAGCCCCCTGAGCCACCCGGCACACCTCGGTGTGTTTTTAATGCCCATTTTTCTAATGAGTAAACAAGGGAACATCTTTTCGAATGTTTATTGGCCGCTGGAGACTTTCACGCAAGAACATGATCCAATCATATTTGTGTTCTAAGAAATCTTCTTCAGCTTCTGGTGTGGGATAGGTGGGTGACGAATGAAAATTTAAGCATGGATAGGAATTAGGAGGTCGTGGAAGTGATTGGGGCAGGTTGTGATGACAGATTGGAAGACGATGGTGGTAGTCGAGACGGAGACGGATCATCTGAGCGTCTCTTTGGAGGCAAGTTGGCAGGACTTGTGGTGTATTAGATGCAGGGGCTGAGAGAGAGAGGCATAAAAACTGTGGCTGGAAAATTTCTCGTGAACCCGCCATCCCCTTCCTTCTATATTTAGGTTGCTTTCATTACATATATTTTCTTTTAAGATTTTTTTTTTTTTTTTTGGTTACTTTCCAAAGACCAAAGAAGAAAGTTTTAATTGGAAAAAAGAAACAATACAGCAATTGAATATGACCTTTTTATTATTCATTTTTTATTTGATGCTTCTCTGCTCTTCTCTAGCGCCTCTGAATTTTAAAGTTTCGGATGACTCATAGATGAAACAATGCAAGGACCTGGATGACTATTATGTTGGTCGTGGGGGAATTCTCAGAAACGCAGAAACCTTTGGGGACTGTGGGTCTGGCTGGTGGGTGAAGTGTTCCGGGAGATTTCCTTATGACCTGTTCTTTCTGTGGCTTGTCGTCACGCAGATTTTGGGAAGGATGCAAATCCTATGGGAATCCAAAGGTTCCCCCTAGTTCTTAAGTGTACCCGTGCTGAGAAAGCCCTCCTCCCAAGCCGACAGAGCTGAGGGTGTGTGAAACAGTAAGGAGAAGGGTGGTGAACTAGGGAGGCCAGGCAGCACCCTGATTCCTGGCCAAAGCTCAAATAGGCTATGCTCACGAGTGGCCATCGCTGTCTTTCGTATTTTGTATTCTTTTCGAAAAGCCAAAAATTACTGTTTCTTTCCAAGGTATAAAGCCTGATCTTAACCAGGAGAACAGACCTTATCTCTGACTTTCAACAAGGCAAGTGCGCACCTGAGCGATCTTTGGCTCCCACCCCAAGACCGGCGTGGCAGACATCGGCCGTCACTCAGAGTGCTCTTGCCCACAAAGTCCACGTCGGAATGGAGGATGTAGCCTGGCATTCCCTTGGGTTCCTTTCTTGGGGGGAGTGCCTTCTTCCCCTGCCCCGCCTACCCAGAGCACTCGAGCCTGCCGGGCCTCGTCAGCCTCATGTTGACTGAGCAGAAAGAAAGGGCTTTGGAAATCTTATTCACTATTCCCTGGAATATCCCTGAGTCACGTTGGATGTTCCATGATTTAGGTCTCACGGGAATCGCTGATGACTATTAACAGCAGCATTATTTTTATGTCTCCGGAACACATTTTTTTCCCACTGAGTGGATTTCTTGTGGGCAATTCCCAAGACACATTGACGTCTGTCTCTATGCACTTGAAGACGGACTTTTCACTGAGAACTGAGAACTTTACGAGGAGCTCCCACAGTTGCCCTCTCGGGTTTCTCCCGGAATTTCCTTTCCATGCAGATGTTTTCCGCTGACAGTTTTCCAAATGGAAATAAAGCAAAATTTCATCTGATGACATGTGTGTGGGAGGTAATCGGTGTCCTCCAGCTGAGGGCTTCAGTTGTGTCTCTTGAAACCTCAAATTCCCACTCAGCTTCTCAGAGCCATTGTGACTCCAGGTAAGAGGGAAGGAAGGTAAGGTGATACCAAGAAGTATGAGGGATGGCCGCTCTTCTGACTACCAGTTCTTGATCGTCAAGAAATTTCAAAGACACAGAGTTGGAGTCTTCAGAATGGGATAAAGCTGGACTAGAATGGCTAACTGTGTGATGTGAGTTAAGTTACTTAGACGTTGTATAAGACGGAATCAATAGTATCTATTTTATATCTAACGCATGGTTTTTCGGGGTCTTAAACCCTTAGCAAAACGTCTCACAGAGTAGGCATGGGGTAAACATTAGCTTCTTTCACCTTTCTGTACCTAAGATTATTTCTCCAGGACAGAGCCTTAGAAAAGAAATTTCTGAGAGAAAGGATGTAAATATTTTTTTTTTGCAGACTCTCAAAACTAATTATTACTATTATTTTTAAAAGTTTATTTATTTATTTATTTATTTTGGGAGAGAGAGCACGTGGGATAGGGGCAGAGAGGGAGGGGGAAGAGAGAATCCTAAGCAGGCTCCATAACGTCAGCATGGAGCCTGATCCGGGGCTCGAACTCACGAACCGTGAGATCGTGACCTGAGCTGACGTCGGACACTTAACCGAGAGAGCCATGCAGGTGCCCCCAGAGCCAATTATTTTTTGGAGATTGTACCAGTATAAAAGCAACACTTGCGAGTGTTCATCTCACTGCGCGTCGGTCAGCGTTGAGTACTCTGGGCAAAAAGAAGTTCTGTCATTATATTGTTTTTTCCCCGGTGCATTATGTTGCTTTGAGAGCGACTGAAGCTGAACATTTTCCCACAAACTTTTCACACTCCACAGACATCTGGGTCACCTTCCCTTTTGTATCTTGGGACACCTTGCCGTTTGGATGCTGGGCCTTACATAATACCTTATCTTCCATAAGCTCTTATTTCAAAATTTTGTGTTCTCAAAAATGTCTCCTTGTGTTCATCACTTAATTTTACCATGAGTATGTTATAAATCTGACTATATAAAATGAATCTTTACCAAGAACATTCTGGTAAAGAATTTAATTCTATGTAAGATTTCAGTTGAAAAAAGTATTCTGCTTTAAAAGAGAATGTTTGAAAATTGCTGTGATATCTACTATCATGGTGCAACATTAGAAAATACAATTGTCAATAATTAATAGATTAAATAGTAAAAAAAATCACTAGAGATATATAAAATTTAAAAACACAGTTAATAAGAATCATCTAGAAGACACATATAGAACATTGCATTCAGAATTGATGAATGCCCATTCTTTTTAAGGATATGTTGAATATGTAAAAAAGTTGCCTGCAGGTGAGTCCATAAAGCTATCCACAGCAATTTTTAAAAGAATGGCACTATGCCTATACACAGTTAAGTTAGAAATCAATAATAAAAATATAACTAGAAAAATCATACATTTGGAGATTAAAAATACAGACTCCCATTTTTAAACAACTTCTGTTCATAAAAAAATCATGATGGAATTTAGAAAATACTTAGAATGGAAAATTGAGAGTGTTTTATGAATTAACTTATGCCAACACATTTAAAAAATTAGATTCATGGGTGAATTCTCAGGCAAACATAACTTATGAAAACCTATTCTTAAAGCAGCAGAGAATCTAGATAGTCTTATAGTCCTATGATAAATTGAATCAAGCATTTCTTTGTATTTCCTACAAAGAAAATACTAGACCTGGCTGACTTCACAGTAACATTTTATAAAACATAGCAATAACATTAACTCTAATTTTATATTTAGTGCTGTAGACAATATAAGAAAATGGAATACTTCTGTTCATTTTTAAGAAGCAGGCTAGTACAACCTCTCTGTCAAACTCTTATAAGGAAAGAATGAAGTAAGGTAATGTATAGATGAATCTCACTCATAAATAGCAATGCACATATCCTAAAGAAAATAATGCCAAACCAAATTCATCAATGTCTGAAAAAAAATTAATACACTGTTATTTAGTTGAATTACTCGAAGAATACAAAATTGTCTTAAAAAAAGATTGTCTTAATTCTAGGAAATTAAATAAATTAACATATGGTCAATTATTCACATATCAAAGAATAGAAACCATAGGATTGTTCTAGTAGATACAGAAAAAATTTACTAAAATTCAACATACCTTTATTATGAAAAGCTCTTAGTAAACTAGGAATGGACAGGAATTTTCTTGACTTAATAAATGCCATCAGTTAAAACTATTAATGATGTAATAGGGAAAGCATTCTTTTTAAGGTCAGGAATAAGCAGGTAATTTTATAACTTGCTGTACAAACAGTACATTTTACATCTTAATAAAATTATACATTTACTTAGATTTCACCAGTTTTTCCACCAATGCCCTTCTTCTGTTTCAGGATCCAATTCACAAACCCATGTTGCTTTTAGTTGCCATGTTTCCTTGGGTTTGCTCTGCTGATCTGTAACAGTTCCTCAGTCTTTCCTTATCTTTCATGACCTTGACACTTTTGAAGGGCACTGGTCAGGTATGTTGAGGAACGTTCCTTAATTTAGGTTTCTGCGATGCTTTCTCATGGTGAGAGAAAGGCCGTGGATTTCTGGAAACAGAATCACAGAGGTGGTGCACGATGTGGCTTGGCAACTCCTGTCTTGAAGTGAAGTCTATGTGTCCTCTCTTGAATGTGAGCTGGCCTTGTGACTTGCTGTGGGCAATAGAATGTGCTGGAAATGACGTGATGTGTCTAGGTCTCAAAAAGTCTTACACACTTCCACTTGTCTCTTGGGACACTGAGCAGCTACTATGTGTACAAGCCTGAGCTAACCTGTTGTATAACTAAAGACCTCATGGAGCAGAGAAAAGCAATGCCAGTCAAGGCCACCCTGGACCAGATAGCCTCTAGCCAACCCATCAGCTGATTGCAGGTGCCCAGCCAGCATAAGAGGAACTGCCCATCTGAACCCAGCCTAAACCATTAACTCATAAAATCATGAGCAAAATAAGTGATTGCGATTTGAAGTCACTAAGTTTTGGGGTTATTTGTTACACAGTGAAAACTAACCAATACACTCATTTCTCAGCCGGCAACAGTGTGGTGTGGTAAGCAAACATAGACTTTGGTGTCTGGCAGATCTGTGTTCAAATCCTGTTTTTGTTGCTTATTAGCCATGTGATCTTGGAGAGTCACTTTATCGGATTCAGTTTTGAAACAGGAATGACAATTTCCACAAATAGGTTGTTGTAAGGAGTAAATAGGACAATTCATGTAAAACTAGCAAGACAGAACTTAGTATGAAATAGATGCTCTGTAACTGAGGTCCTGCCTAAGAACCAAGGTGAGACCATCTTAAAGTTCAAGGTGTAGGAGGAGCCATCCTTCTGGGAACCAAGTCTCCTGTCACTGATTGTATGTCATTTGCTTTCGTTTTTCAGAGAAAACATTCTTTAAACCGTATCTTGACTATTTTCATTACCATTAATTTCCATTTGCACTTTTCAACTTCTGTTTTCCTAAAGACTGAAATACAGTGGCTGCTCCTGGAAGACATTTCCTTGGTGACAACCTTCGAGATCTGCCCTAGAGATCTCTGGAGATCTGAGGCACGAAGCTCTGTAGACACAAAGGAATAAAACGAATCCCACCCATTCTTTTGAACGAAAGTTACCATGCTGCCAAGTGCTGTAGAATTACATAATTATCAGTTTTGCTTTGTTAGATAATTGTGCTTTTTAAATGCTTTCTTGGAAATAGCTTTAAAAAAAATCTACATTTTTCTAACATCTCTGAAACTTAATTTGAGGGGGTTTTGTCCAATTTTCTTGGTGCTAAATGCTGCAAGAAATGATTTTCTTCAAAGTGAACCAAAACAAAGTTAGGGCATTTTTTTTTTTTTCATCCTTAGTCTTTTCGGTGACACAGAAAAGGCTGTTTCATTTCCCCGGGTCTCATGTTTTCCACCCACTCTCAGTGCAAGTGGGATGGTCTAAAGATTCATGGAACACTTGGAACATTCTTGAAATTTCAAACCAGGAAGTTTCTATGCAACTGTAAAGACAACTTCAAGGACTACATACAAAAGACAATGGATATCCAGACCCAGCAGTAAACTGCCCGGCTTTTATATTGCAAACATAGTTGTGCCACGGGTGGTATTTTTGTTTTTAACATGCTTTTTTTGGGAATTTATTCTGTCTTTTAATTTAGACCACTCTTAGGGATTTGGATCACGCAACTTAACCAACTTAAGGTTCAAAAAAATCATCACAATTTTCAAATATTACAAAGCATGACATTAAAAAGTCAGGACATACAGGAATAGGTTCAGATCATGTAGGAGAAGAGTGTTTTTTGTTTTCTCACAAGAGCATCTTTATCTCCCGGCATGAACGGGAGGTCGGGCTTACTCTCTCTCTAGCTGTTTTCTTTCCTAACTCCTTTATTTCTACTAAATCACCATCGCAGGCATTCAGGATACCAGCAGGTGTTTGATAGCTCTGTTAGTTGGTTTGGATATTGGAATTGGACTATCACCCAGAAAATTTCTTGCTGAAGATTATATACTCAGAGTCTGTTAGGTTGCGAGTGACATTGCACTTTGAGCCCTGGAGGGTCGGTGTCTGAACTTGGAAGAGATTCCCACCGGCATGCCAGTTCTGCTCTTGCTTGACTTCTTGGCCCAGGAAAGATTTTTATTCATGGACTGGTGCAGTGTTTGAATGTGACCTTTCGACATGTTCAATTATATGACAATGACTTTTCTCTGATGAATGAAGAAAAATAAAGCTTTGGGTAAAAATCCCATTCTGTGATGGACCCATTTGTGCCACAGCTCAACCTCTCTCTGAAATTCTGCTAACTTATCTTTGATCTTTCCAATTGCTATATATTTACTAGCTTTGAGGTTGTAAGTTCAGCCTCTCTAAGATGCTGAATATGTCACTGACCCTTGCCACTTGGAATCAGAGAAGAGATCTTTTTTATATTATCAATGGCATGAAAAAGCCATTTTTACGATCTCCATCTCTGTAATTTAATGGGAGCACATTTCTTGAGTCACCCTTGAGTGTGGGAAAAGCAGAATTGTTCTTGTTGCTGGTTCCTTGTCACAGCATGCTGAGAAAGCAAACGGTAGGTCGCTCTAATTTGATCATGTTCATGACGCTCACTGGCTCCTTCGACATGATACCAGGACCAGTGGGCGGGCTGTTGACCGCTGACAATCCTCTGTTGATCAAGCTGTGTATGGATTGGCCCTGAATATTCTTTTTGGCTTCCCATGTGGCTGAGGCTCCATCAGTCTTGAGTCCGACACTTGTTTTCCAATTCACAGCACAGGTGCCAAAAAAAAAAAAAAAAAGAAAATCTCTTCTCCTGGAGTGTGAGGGTCATTGAGAACTTTCCTCTCATATTTTTATCAAGAGCTTGATTCCACCCTTCAGTGCTTTGTCCAAATCTAGGCCAAAAGAACTTCTGTCGTTCACGCACACACACAGTGCAGACTGCCCTTTCCTCTTGTATCCTGCTGATTTTACGGGACTCCCTGTATTGTCATTAGCTAAGGGACTTTGGCTACGACCCCTCTCTGCTTTCTCCTCAGGCATAACTCTCTCTTGATCCTTGTGGCTGGTTTTATAAGACATTCATTCCTGTTTTTGCTGGGAGGAGGACGGCAGGGAGTGACACATCCACAGCCTTTAGTCTTTTTTTTCAGCCATTAATTCACAATTTGTCAGTTTCACACTGGGACACATAACATTCTGGGGAGGGTGCGGAGAAACCAGGTAGCCTGTAATTGTGGCTCTCACTGTGCTTCGTCTGAAAATGATGAAAAGTGTCGACAAGTTTCAGTCATCTGTTCAACAGGGGTTCAAGACAGATTGCTTCTGAGCATTGGGGTTTAGTAGACTGATGCTCCAGTGAAGGGAAGCTTTTACATCTTTACCGTTGAACCTCCGACTTGCAGAAAACCCCCCTGTGTGTGTGAAACCACACATCATTCCCTAGCATCCTTCACTTGTCACAGCACAGATTCACATTGGATGCTTCTACTGGAGTTTCACTATTTACATTTTTTTAAAAAAGAGTTTATTTATTTATTTTGAGAGAGAGAGAGAGAGAGAGAGAGCGTGAGTGGGAGAGGGGCAGAGAGAGAGGGAGAAAGAAAGAATCCCAAGCAGGTTCCATGCTGTCAGCACAGAGCCGGACGCGGGGCTCAAACTCACGAAACCCTGAGATCGTGACCTGAGCTGAAACCAAGAGTCAGACACCTAAGCGACTGAGCCCCCCAGGTGCCCACTATTTACATTTAAAACATTATTTAGAGTGGCAACGTTTACGATACTATTTTCTTTACCACTTTTAGGCTTCTACAAAAGGCTTCATACAGCTATGAAAGGTCCGTAGAAAGAAATAGTATAATTATCTTAAGTAACCAGAGCTGTCACTGGAAATTTAAGATGCTCTACCAAGAGTGTAGAATAAAATTCCAGTTTCTTAAGTTTTAGACAAGAAAGATTGCCTAAGACCATACTGAAAAAATAATGACACCCAAGTTAGAAAACCCAGCATAGTGACTGTGTCTGACTCATCACAGTCTGGTGGGTTCCACGCCAACAGGACGCCAGAATTATGTCTGGAGTGGTGGTTAATATAAATTCAAAGGTAATCTAGATAAAGAAAAACTGAATCGTTGGAGAAATTGCTTGAGATTTCATGAGCCATTCTCTGACATGATGACGACAGTCCCTACATAATGGATACGATCTGAACACTCAACACTGTATCGTTTAGAAAAATAAAATCATGGAACTATCATAAGGATATAGTTACTCTTAATTTGTTTTATTAGACTGTGGATTGAGGGGGCTTCTGAGGTGGGAGGGGTCTCAGCAATCTTACTTGAAATGTATCTTACTGTGGTTAGCGGTCACTCTTCATTGTTTCTGAGGATCTTTGTGTCTTCACCATGCCTGGCATGGTGACATAGTCACCGAACACGGTAGATACTCCTGAAGGGCCTGCTAATTATTTACTGGAGGAATACGTGGATAAATCTATCAGGCAGCAAGACACGGTGGAGGGAACATGGGCACTGATGTCAGACAGACCCGGGTTCCAATTTGACCTCTGCCACCGACAAGGCTGCTTGTGATTTGGGATGAGTTTCTTAACCTTTCCAATTCTCAGCTTTCCTAAGTGTCTAAAAATACGGGAAAATGGAGACAAACGGTAAGATGACCCTACTATCTCACAGCGTTAGGGGGTTAACAAGAGGTGTCCCTTCATGGAAGCTCCTGATAGATCAGAAATGCTCGTCTCCCCTCTAGCATTGGGCTTCTCTCCTTGGTAGGGATTTTGAGAATGTTCAGAGAGGGGGTAAATCTACTGAGCGGTTGGACACTGAAAGGGCCGGATTAAAGCAGAATGACTGCCTTGAACCTGAGAATGAGGAGCTTTCACTTCTTTTCCATAAAAGTTTTCAACGTTATTAAGCTTGCAACAAATAAGTACTCTTTGGGGGCTTGCTTTTTTTTTTTTCCCCATTTCATCCAAAGGCAGACCACAGAAACGTGTTGATGATACAAGGGTCCACAAACTTTTTCTGTAAAGAAAAAGATGCAATAGATATGTTTGGTTTTGCAGAATACACAGTCTCTGTCACAACTATTCAAAAGCAGCGTAGACAATACACAGAACAGATGTGGCTGCATTCCAATAAAACTTTATTTACACCCACTGGCAAAGGGCCAGATTTGGCGGTGAGTTCCATATAGTGTTATGCAGATCCCTGCCCTAGAGCAACAAGCCTTCGACTAAATGTAAGAATCAGGAACGTTCCGTCCACTTTCTCTGTTTATCTTTGAGGATAGCAACCTTACCTGAGGTCACCTATCCTTCATTTGACATCTAGATAAACTGAAAGGATTTATTTAAGGCCAATGGAGTCATTGATACATTTGTCTTAAAATTTTAGATAGGATCTGGGCCATCAATTTAGCAATTTCATCATAGCTCTGTCAGGGTCAGTGTCCCATACATAGTCATGAACCATGCATATGGATACATTTTGCAAATGCGCATGGGCCTATGTACATTTTTAACTTTGCATGCCTACATGTCTTATTCTGGAATCTTAGGACTGGATGTCATTTACTTACTGCTTCTTCTTTTTTTTGAAGGCAAGTGTGGTGATTCAATACAGATTACACATATTGTTGTGCTACAGTCTAGCTTTCTCAGACTGAGGCCCAGTCCAGTTTTCTAGCTACTGTAATCTAATTCGATTACAGCCCACAACCCTGGGTTCATGACCTGAGCCAAAGTCACGAGTCGGACGCTCAACCGACTGAGCCACCCAGGCGCCGCACAAATGGGTTTGTTTTTATTGTGAAAATGCAGCACCGAGTGCCATATTCTTGGGCATCCGGAGGGCCTAAAGGGAGATTTTAGCAGACGTTGGAAAGACACTCATTTAAAAGCAGGAGCTTGTATCCGGAAAATGTGTTAACAGTTTGGATCTCTTCCTCCAATCACGTCTACACAGAGCTGACACAAAGCGTGACACAAAGAGGACTAAAGGGTGAAGCGAGATTACAGGCATGAAGGACATCCACAGGAAATCCTGTATTTTGTCTTGGGCAGCAGGTTTGACTTCATTCCCTTTTGAAACCTATCACTAGTGTTGACTCAGGCCAAGCCAGATGGAGGCATTTGGAATGACTTCCCGTAGGTAAGAATCACTGGCCGAACAGAAGGTGCCAGTGCCTGGGTCAGTTGTCAGCACGGGTGCGAGATCACAGTGGCCATGCTGCAGTCATTTCTCATACCCTACTTTCTTATTCTTCTGCTGGTAGAGGGGGCCGACGAGTTAGGGCTTGAGTCATGGCTTGGCAGCTTGCTTACTGTGGGGAGGTGACACTGGAGTAAGGACTGCTCAGGGACAGATGGGGCGGTGTATGGAAAAACATGGCAGTCAAGACAAAGCAAGGAATGTGCGCTAGCTGGAGCCCAGAGTGCCCCTGGGGGAACGGCAGGACACGAGAGTTAATAGGTAGACAGGACCAGAGGTTGAAGAGCCTTGAAGATCATTCTAAGGGGTCGGGAACTTAGTTCTCTGGGCACTCAGAGTCACTGGCAGATTTTTAGTGGCGAAATTATGTAACGTCTAGAGCCACATGGAGAAAGGTTTCCTTGGCTCCAGTAAGGCTGGTGATTTGGGAATAAGGATGGAAAGAGTGTGACCAAGGCAATGGCGGGGAGGTGGTGGTGAGAGGACAGGGTTTAGTGAATGGATGTGGAGTTGATAGTCATTCCTGGGCTTATGGCTTGGAACCCTGAATTAAATGAGACCAAGAATCCAGCAGGAAGAACAGATCTGGGGGGACGGACGATGAGCTTTGTTTTGGACATGTTGTGAGGGGTGCCAATGAGAGGCCCCCGAGGGACTGTCCAGGAGGCGACTGAGCTGATCTTGGGGGAGGCAAGGCGAAACTGGCCTGAAGTTAGAGCTAAGGCTTGGATCAGATCAAGCCTGGGGTGAGTCTCCCAAAGCCAAGAGCAAAGCCCCACGCCGTAGCAATTTAAGGCCTGAGTGGAGGACGAGAGACCCATGAAGCAGTAAAGATGTTTGCTTTTGGAAGGTGGGGTGGAATGAAAAGCAACTGGCACCATAGAAGCCAGGAGAGGAGAGAGTTCCAAGGCCGGTCGCACGCTGCAGTGCGATGAAACACAGCGAGGACTGTGTGGCGCTCACGGAGCCTGGCAGACAAGGTCGTTAGCGGGGTAGTCAAATCAGCAAGGCAGAAAGAGAGGAAACAAGGCCCACTGCGGCAGGTCTGAGGAGGTGGGGGCGGGGGGAGGTGCCTGGAAACGTCCTATCCATATGCTAGGGAGAAGTGTAACGTCCTAGCCATATGACAGGGAGAACGCACGCTGCAAATGTGCTGGAATAGTGGTCTGTGTTAAGATTCTCAATTTTTCTCCTTTTCCTCCATCTCAATCTGGCGTCAGCCCGGGCAACGCTGGGAAGCGGAACAATTGCTCCTGGAGGCTTCATCACCCCCTTATGTAGGTCTCTCCTGCAAGCTTGTCTGGCAGTGATAGCCCACCTGGGCTTGACCTCCCCGAAATGTTCCCAGCTACCTCCTTAGCAAAGCCGACCCGGTGTCCTGGATCTGTCAGTCAGCTTCCCTGCCGTTAGCAATTTCCCCTCCAGGCTTAGAATATTCTAGGCACAGCCTCGGAGAGCTCCCCATTCCACACCTTCAGCCTCTGCTTCCTTTCCAGCTGCTTTCCCGCGGATCCGTGGCTGTTGCCACCGGGGATGGACACTTACCCCAAAGCAGCCCATCCAACGGTGGGCCAGTGGTTTAAGGAGCCTGGTCAGAATAAATAAACTGGGCTGAGGATATTCCTTCCTGGACAAACTGGATTCTCAGGGGCGGCAATTGCAGGGGACATTCGGGAGTCAGGTCCCGAGGTGGTAGCCAACCTGCTTTTGGATGTTTGTGAGATTTCCTCGGATCCTGCGCTGCCTGCCGCCTTGAGCCGCTTGAGTGACTTTTGATCATTTGCAATCAAAATAGCTCTGAGGCCTCGTCCAGACCACGGGGACTGTTACTCCCTTCTTTTCAGCTATGCTAAGTGAGTTGCTCCTGAAGTAGATCACCCGTAAGCATGATGATTCTTTTCTGTGTTCCATTTGACCATTTGACGTAAAAGATTGCAAATGTATGTGGTCAGTGTTTCTCTTAATACGAAACTAAAGTGATTTCCTTTGGGAGCCAGTTGATACAAATCATCCCTTAGCGACCAAAACAACAGACTCTGAGAATGGTAACTGACACGTGTGAGGATTTACTCTCTCTTAAAAGGAAAGGCCAAAGTCGAGAGTTGAGGGGTGGTATGGTAGCTCCGTGATGTTGTAAGAGACTCAGGCTCCTATTTTTCCGCTCTGCAAGTCTGAAGGCATGGCCTCCATTTTCAAGGTGAGCACATGACCCCAGATGGCTGCCGAGGCTCCAGCCCTCGTCAACCATCATGTTAGCTAGCTTTTGCTGCAATAATGCTGAGGAACAAAGCAGCCCCGAACTCCATAGCTTACAGCAATGGGCATTTGTTTGTTCACTCCTAGGTCTGAATGTCTGATGGGGTGGCTCTGCTTTGGTCTGCAGGTTGGCTGAACATAGCAGCAGGGCCAACTTTAGGTCTGCTGCATGTTTCCTGACATTTTGCTTGGACCAGCTGCCACCTGGGCCCTTGGCAGGAGCATGCAAGGGCAAAGCAAACCACAGGGGTACATTCCATGCTTCCATTCACGTTACGTCTGATAGCATGTCATTGGCCAAAGTCAGGAAAATGGTCAAGTCTCAAATCTGGGTTTGGGAAGTACATTCCATGTACTTGTCTAATTCTGTTAGGGTTGTTTAATTCTATCAAGCGGCGGGGTGAAGAGTAGAAATAATAATCCAACCAACCACAGACATGTGTGAAACACTGGACAAAAGACACAGGTTGAGAGGGACAAAGGACTGTACCTGTTAACCACATCAGAGTCTTTAAAGGAGCCCATTTGAAACTCCCACACAACACATCCTATTCTATTTCATTGGCCAGAAACTTTCCATATGGCCATTCCTGCGTGCAAGGGAGCCCAGGATATATATTCTTTATTCCAGGCTGCAATGTGCTCAGCTAAACTTTGAGGTGTGTTTCTAGGTCAGAGAGAGGGAAGAAGTATTAAGGAGGAAACTGATAATGTCTTGCAAAGTGTTTGACAAAGACGTATCACATTTATCTCTTACTGTTGCAGGGTAATCTGATAACTTCGGTGAAGGTGTTCATTGTACTTGTTTAATGTGTGTATCTAATGCACATATAGATGATTATCTAACCAGTAATTAAACACTGCTGGACTGTTGCTTTTGCAAGGAAGAAAATACAAGTCATATGATCTCTCTTCCACCGGTTAAAGCTTTTTTTTTCTCAAACTCAGTTTAAATTTTACTTACGCTTAAAATATAAATGATAGGGCCAGGAGGAGTGACTGCTCAAGGCTGCTAAAAAGAAAGTATTTAAGTAGCTGAAGGGCACTTACCACCTAGAGAAATTTCCAAATAGGCTCTTCCTTCAGGCTTTTGCTTAAATACCACCTTGTCAGTGAGGCCTTTCCCGACTGCCCAGCTTAAAATAACAACATCCCCCTTTCCTTACTTCCTCTTTCTCCATATCACTTATAATGACACTTGATTATTTCATTATCTGTCTCCCCCCCACTAGAAGGTAAGTGACTTGAAGGCAGGTCCTTTGTCATTTTGGTCATTATTGGTGAACTGGATTACTGAATATGGTCCTCGATGATTGCTTTGGGTTGTCCGGTCATCAAACCAGCCAGAAGCAGAAGCTTCTTTTTCACTCAATGGCTTCCTAAGGCTGCGGCAGCCATTCTGTGACCCCCAGGCAACAGCCTGAGTCTGAGGAGAAAGGCCAGCATGTTGAAGGCGGGCCTGTGGGAGCCTGGAAAGAGATTTGGTGCTGCGGTCATCCCTGAGCAGCAGAACAGTCTTCTTTTAGACCAGGTATGTATGAGAGAGAAAGACAGATGCTGACATCTGGGACCTGGCCTGGGACGATCCGCTCAGCCTCGGGGTTCTGTTGAACCTGAACAATTTCACAGAACACCAGCATTGGACAGGGCCACTCTGTGACCCGATGGATCAGGGCAAAATCAAGACCACTTCTGTAATCTTGTCAGGGGCCATGTGGACAGGTGCGTGCACGGTGGTCCCCTGTATTCATCATGTCTCCCAGGAGGGGCCGAGCCAGTGCTTGAGGATACGCGTCACCTGGGACAGTGAGGCAGACCTGGGATACGTGCAAAGTTGAGGACTGGGCGTACGGTGCTTGGAAGGGGTATAACAAGGCAAGGGGCATGGAGCAGCCTTCGGATGGTGCCGGGGAGACGTGAGGCTGAGGGCTGTTCTGCAGGCTGTGCCTTAGAAGCCAGGGGTGTGGTCAGAGTGTGAGCAGGTGTCCGAATCTGGGGGGG